>NC_073701.1:94054029-94348503 GCF_023634085.1 Falco cherrug | reverse complement strand
TTGGTAGGCATCTGAAAGACACCACAAAAGTTGTTCTACCTGCTTTCTGGGCTGAGATGGGGAATCGCTGAATTTTGGAGTCGGCTGGTGACAAAATGTTCCAAACACACCCCATGCACAACTCCACCGGGGAAGGTGCCAGACAGGAGTTCTCCTGGTAGTTTTTACATTGGTCCGGTAGGCAGCTGAAAGGCACAAGAAAAGTTGTTCTACCTGCTTTCTGGGCTGAGATGGGGAACCGCTGAATTTTGGACTCGGCCGGTGACAAAATGTTCCAAACACACCCCATGCACAACTCCACCGGGGAAGGTGCCAGGAACGAATTCTCTTGGTAGTTTTTACACTACCTTGGTAGGCAGCTGAAAGGCACCACAAAAGTTGTTCTACCTGCTTTCTGGGCTGAGATGGGGAACCGCTGAATTTTGGAGTCGGCTTGTGACAAAATGTTCCAAAAACACCCCATGCACAACTCCACCGGGGAAGGTGCCAGACAGGAGTTCTCCTGGTAGTTTTTACATTGGTCCGGTAGGCATCTGAAAGACACCACAAAAGTTGTTCTACCTGCTTTCTGGGCTGAGATGGGGAACCGCTGAATTTTGGACTCGGCCGGTGACAAAATGTTCCAAACACACCCCATGCACAACTCCACCGGGGAAGGTGCCAGGAACGAATTCTGTTTTTAGTTTTTACACTACCTTGGTAGGCAGCTGAAAGGCACCACAAAAGTTGTTCTACCTGCTTTCTGGGCTGAGATGGGGAACAGCTGAATTTTGGAGTCGGCTTGTGACAAAATGTTCCAAACACACCCCATGCACAACTCCACCGGGGAAGGTGCCAGACAGGAGTTCTCCTGGTAGTTTTTTACACTACCTTGGTAGGCATTTGAAAGGCACCGCAAATGTTGTTCTTCCTGCTTTCTGGGCTGAGATGGGGAACAGCTGAATTTTGGACTCGGCCGGTGACAAAATGTTCCAAACACACCCCATGCACAACTCCACCGGGGAAGGTGCCAGACAGGAGTTCTCCTGGTAGTTTTTACACTACCTTGGTAGGCATCTGAAAGACACCACAAAAGTTGTTCTACCTGCTTTCTGGGCTGAGATGGGGAACAGCTGAATTTTGGACTCGGCTGGTGATAAAATGTTCCAAACACACCCCCTGCACAACTCCACCGGGGAAGGTGCCAGACAGGAGTTCTCCTGGTAGTTTTTACATTGCTCCGGTAGGCATCTGAAAGACACCACAAAAGTTGTTCTACCTGCTTTCTGGGCTGAGATGGGGAAACGCTGAATTTTGGACTCGGCCGGTGACAAAATGTTTCACTGACACCCCATGCACAACTCCAC
The DNA here is from genome assembly GCF_023634085.1 of Falco cherrug. Lineage (NCBI taxonomy): Eukaryota > Metazoa > Chordata > Aves > Falconiformes > Falconidae > Falco > Falco cherrug. The sequence continues at coordinate 94,347,157 of NC_073701.1, read as the reverse complement.
CGGGGAAGGTGCCAGACAGGAGTTCTCTTGGTAGTTTTTACTCTACCTTGGTAGGCATTTGAAAGGCACCACAAAAGTTGTTCTTCCTGCTTTCTGGGCTAGGATGGGGAACCGCTGAACTTTGGAGTCGGCTGGTGGCAAAATGTTCCAAACACACCCCCTGCACAACTCCACCGGGGAAGGTGCCAGACAGGAGTTCTCCTGGTAGTTTTTACATTGCTCCGGTAGGCATCTGAAAGACACCACAAAAGTTGTTCTACCTGCTTTCTGGGCTGAGATGGGGAACCGCTGAATTTTGGAGTCGGCCGGTGACAAAATGTTCCACAGACACCCCATGCACAACTCCACCGGGGAAGGTGCCAGGAACGAATTCTGTTGGTAGTTTTTACACTACCTTGGTAGGCAGCTGAAAGGCACAAGAAAAGTTGTTGTACCTGCTTTGTGGGCTGAGATAGGGAACCGCTGAATTTTGGAGTCGGCTGGTGACAAAATGTTCCAAACACACCCCCTGCACAACTCCACCGGGGAAGGTGCCAGACAGGAGTTCTCCTGGTAGTTTTTACATTGCTCCGGTAGGCATCTGAAAGACACCACAAAAGTTGTTCTACCTGCTTTCTGGGCTGAGATGGGGAACAGCTGAATTTTGGACTCGGCTGGTGAAAAATGTTCCAAACACACCCCATGCACAACTCCACCGGGGAAGGTGCCAGACAGGAGTTCTCCTGGTAGTTTTTACACTACCTTGGTAGGCATCTGAAAGACACCACAAAAGTTGTTCTATACCTGCTTTCTGGGCTGAGATGGGGAATCGCTGAATTTTGGAGTCGGCCGGTGACAAAATGTTCCAAACACACCCCATGCACAACTCCACCGGGGAAGGTGCCAGACAGGAGTTCTCTTAGTAGTTTTTACACTACCTTGGTAGGCATCTGAAAGACACCACAAAAGTTGTTCTACCTGCTTTCTGGGCTGAGATGGGGAACCGCTGAATTTTGGAGTCGGCTGGTGACAAAATGTTCCAAACACACCCCATGCACAACTCCACCGGGGAAGGTGCCAGACAGGAGTTCTCTTGGTAGTTTTTACACTACCTTGGTAGGCATCTGAAAGACACCACAAAAGTTGTTCTACCTGCTTTCTGGGCTGAGATGGGGAATCGCTGAATTTTGGACTCGGCTGGTGATAAAATGTTCCAAACACACCCCCTGCACAACTCCACCGGGGAAGGTGCCAGACAGGAGTTCTCCTGGTAGTTTTTACATTGCTCCGGTAGGCATCTGAAAGACACCACAAAAGTTGTTCTACCTGCTTTCTGGGCTGAGATGGGGAAACGCTGAATTTTGGAGTCGGCCGGTGACAAAATGTTTCACAGACACCCCATGCACAACTCCACCGGGGAAGGTGCCAGACAGGAGTTCTCCTGGTAGTTTTTACACTACCTTGGTAGGCATCTGAAAGACACCACAAAAGTTGTTCTGCCTGCTTTCTGGGCTGAGATGGGGAATCGCTGAATTTTGGAGTCGGCTGGTGACAAAATGTTCCAAAAACACCCCCTGCACAACTCCACCGGGGAAGGTGCCAGACAGGAGTTCTCCTGGTAGTTTTTACATTGCTCCGGTAGGCATCTGAAAGACACCACAAAAGTTGTTCTACCTGCTTTCTGGGCTGAGATGGGGAACCGCTGAATTTTGGAGTCGGCCGGTGACAAAATGTTTCACAGACACCCCATGCACAACTCCACCGGGGAAGGTGCCAGGAACGAATTCTGTTGGTAGTTTTTACACTACCTTGGTAGGCAGCTGAAAGGCACAAGAAAAGTTGTTGTACCTGCTTTGTGGGCTGAGATGGGGAACCGCTGAATTTTGGAGTCGGCCGTTGACAAAATGTTCCAAACACACCCCATGCACAACTCCACCGGGGAAGGTGCCAGACAGGAGTTCTCCTGGTAGTTTTTACATTGCTCCGGTTGGCATCTGAAAGACACCACAAAAGTTGTTCTACCTGCTTTCTGGGCTGAGATGGGGAATCGCTGAATTTTGGACTCGGCTGGTGACAAAATGTTCCAAACACACCCCCTGCACAACTCCACCGGGGAAGGTGCCAGACAGGAGTTCTCCTGGTAGTTTTTACACTACCTTGGTAGGCAGCTGAAAGGCACCAAAAAAGTTGTTCTACCTGCTTTCTGGGCTGAGATAGGGAAACGCTGAATTTTGGACTCGGCTGGTGACAAAATGTTCCAAACACACCCCATGCACAACTCCACCGGGGAAGGTGCCAGACAGGAGTTCTCCTGGTAGTTTTTACACTACCTTGGTAGGCATCTGAAAGACACCACAAAAGTTGTTCTACCTGCTTTCTGGGCTGAGATGGGGAAACGCTGAATTTTGGAGTCGGCTGGTGACAAAATGTTCCAAACACACCCCATGCACAACTCCACCGGGGAAGGTGCCAGACAGGAGTTCTCCTGGTAGTTTTTACATTGCTCCGGTAGGCATCTGAAAGACACCACAAAAGTTGTTCTACCTGCTTTCTGGGCTGAGATGGGGAACCGCTGAATTTTGGAGTCGGCCGGTGACAAAATGTTTCACAGACACCCCATGCACAACTCCACCGGGGAAGGTGCCAGGAACGAATTCTGTTGGTAGTTTTTACACTACCTTGGTAGGCAGCTGAAAGGCACAAGAAAAGTTGTTCTACCTGCTTTCTGGGCTGAGATGGGGAACCGCTGAATTTTGGAGTCGGCCGTTGACAAAATGTTCCAAACACACCCCATGCACAACTCCACCGGGGAAGGTGCCAGACAGGAGTTCTCTTGGTAGTTTTTACACTACCTTGGTAGGCATCTGAAAGGCACCACAAAAGTTGTTCTACCTGCTTTCTGGGCTGAGATGGGGAACCGCTGAATTTTGGAGTCGGCCGGTGACAAAATGTTCCAAACACACCCCATGCACAACTCCACCGGGGAAGGTGCCAGACAGGAGTTCTCCTGGTAGTTTTTACACTACCTTGGTAGGCAGCTGAAAGGCACAAGAAAAGTTGTTGTACCTGCTTTCTGGGCTGAGATGGGGAACCGCTGAATTTTGGAGTCGGCCGTTGACAAAATGTTCCAAACACACCCCATGCACAACTCCACCGGGGAAGGTGCCAGGAACGAATTCTGTTGGTAGTTTTTACACTACCTTGGTAGGCATCTGAAAGGCACCACAAAAGTTGTTCTACCTGCTTTCTGGGCTGAGATGGGGAAACGCTGAATTTTGGAGTCGGCCGGTGACAAAATGTTCCAAACACACCCCATGCACAACTCCACCACGGAAGGTGCCAGACAGGAGTTCTCCTGGTAGTTTTTACACTACCTTGGTAGGCATCTGAAAGACACCACAAAAGTTGTTCTACCTGCTTTCTGGGCTGAGATGGGGAATCGCTGAATTTTGGAGTCGGCCGGTGACAAAATGTTCCAAACACACCCCATGCACAACTCCACCGGGGAAGGTGCCAGACAGGAGTTCTCCTGGTAGTTTTTACATTGCTCCGGTAGGCATCTGAAAGACACCACAAAAGTTGTTCTACCTGCTTTCTGGGCTGAGATGGGGAATCGCTGAATTTTGGACTCGGCTGGTGACAAAATGTTCCAAACACACCCCCTGCACAACTCCACCGGGGAAGGTGCCAGACAGGAGTTCTCCTGGTAGTTTTTACACTACCTTGGTAGGCAGCTGAAAGGCACCACAAAAGTTGTTCTACCTGCTTTCTGGGCTGAGATAGGGAAACGCTGAATTTTGGAGTCGGCTGGTGACAAAATGTTCCAAACACACCCCATGCACAACTCCACCGGGGAAGGTGCCAGACAGGAGTTCTCTTAGTAGTTTTTACACTACCTTGGTAGGCATCTGAAAGACACCACAAAAGTTGTTCTACCTGCTTTCTGGGCTGAGATGGGGAAACGCTGAATTTTGGAGTCGGCTGGTGACAAAATGTTCCAAACACACCCCATGCACAACTCCACCGGGGAAGGTGCCAGACAGGAGTTCTCCTGGTAGTTTTTACACTACCTTGGTAGGCATCTGAAAGACACCACAAAAGTTGTTCTACCTGCTTTCTGGGCTGAGATGGGGAAACGCTGAATTTTGGAGTCGGCTGGTGACAAAATGTTCCAAACACACCCCATGCACAACTCCACCGGGGAAGGTGCCAGACAGGAGTTCTCCTGGTAGTTTTTACACTACCTTGGTAGGCATCTGAAAGACACCACAAAAGTTGTTCTACCTGCTTTCTGGGCTGAGATGGGGAATCGCTGAATTTTGGACTGGGCCGGTGACAAAATGTTCCAAACACACCCCATGCACAACTCCACCGGGGAAGGTGCCAGACAGGAGTTCTCCTGGTAGTTTTTACATTGCTCCGGTAGGCATCTGAAAGACACCAAAAAAGTTGTTCTACCTGCTTTCTGGGCTGAGATGGGGAACCGCTGAATTTTGGAGTCGGCCGGTGACAAAATGTTTCACAGACACCCCATGCACAACTCCACCGGGGAAGGTGCCAGGAACGAATTCTGTTGGTAGTTTTTACACTACCTTGGTAGGCAGCTGAAAGGCACAAGAAAAGTTGTTGTACCTGCTTTGTGGGCTGAGATGGGGAACCGCTGAATTTTGGAGTCGGCCGTCGACAAAATGTTCCAAACACACCCCATGCACAACTCCACCGGGGAAGGTGCCAGACAGGAGTTCTCTTGGTAGTTTTTACACTACCTTGGTAGGCATCTGAAAGGCACCACAAAAGTTGTTCTACCTGCTTTCTGGGCTGAGATGGGGAACCGCTGAATTTTGGAGTCGGCCGGTGACAAAATGTTCCAAACACACCCCATGCACAACTCCACCGGGGAAGGTGCCAGACAGGAGTTCTCCTGGTAGTTTTTACACTACCTTGGTAGGCATCTGAAAGACACCACAAAAGTTGTTCTACCTGCTTTCTGGGCTGAGATGGGGAACAGCTGAATTTTGGAGTCGGCCGGTGACAAAATGTTTCACAGACACCCCATGCACAACTCCACCGGGGAAGGTGCCAGGAACGAATTCTGTTGGTAGTTTTTACACTACCTTGGTAGGCAGCTGAAAGGCACAAGAAAAGTTGTTCTACCTGCTTTCTGGGCTGAGATGGGGAACCGCTAAATTTTGGACTCGGCCGGTGACAAAATGTTCCAAACACACCCCATGCACAACTCCACCGGGGAAGGTGCCAGACAGGAGTTCTCCTGGTAGTTTTTACACTACCTTGGTAGGCATCTGAAAGGCACCACAAAAGTTGTTCTACCTGCTTTCTGGGCTGAGATGGGGAAACGCTGAATTTTGGACTCGGCCGGTGACAAAATGTTCCAAACACACCCCCTGCACAACTCCACCGGGGAAGGTGCCAGACAGGAGTTCTCCTGGTAGTTTTTACATTGCTCCGGTTGGCATCTGAAAGACACCACAAAAGTTGTTGTACCTGCTTTGTGGGCTGAGATGGGGAACCGCTGAATTTTGGACTCGGCTGGTGACAAAATGTTCCAAACACACCCCATGCACAACTCCACCGGGGAAGGTGCCAGACAGGAGTTCTCCTGGTAGTTTTTACACTACCTTGGTAGGCATCTGAAAGACACCACAAAAGTTGTTCTACCTGCTTTCTGGGCTGAGATGGGGAAACGCTGAATTTTGGACTCGGCCGGTGACAAAATGTTCCAAAGACACCCCATGCACAACTCCACCGGGGAAGGTGCCAGGAACGAATTCTGTTGGTAGTTTTTACACTACCTTGGTAGGCAGCTGAAAGACACCACAAAAGTTGTTGTACCTGCTTTCTGGGCTGAGATGGGGAACCGCTGAATTTTGGACTCGGCTGGTGACAAAATGTTCCACAGACACCCCATGCACAACTCCACCGGGGAAGGTGCCAGGAACGAATTCTCTTGGTAGTTTTTACACTACCTTGGTAGGCAGCTGAAAGGCACAAGAAAAGTTGTTGTACCTGCTTTGTGGGCTGAGATGGGGAACCGCTGAATTTTGGAGTCGGCTGGTGACAAAATGTTGCAAACACACCCCATGCACAACTCCACCGGGGAAGGTGCCAGACAGGAGTTCTCTTGGTAGTTTTTACACTACCTTGGTAGGCATCTGAAAGACACCACAAAAGTTGTTCTACCTGCTTTCTGGGCTGAGATGGGGAATCGCTGAATTTTGGACTCGGCTGGTGACAAAATGTTCCAAACACACCCCATGCACAACTCCACCGGGGAAGGTGCCAGACAGGAGTTCTCCTGGTAGTTTTTACACTACCTTGGTAGGCATCTGAAAGACACCACAAAAGTTGTTCTACCTGCTTTCTGGGCTGAGATGGGGAATCGCTGAATTTTGGAGTCGGCTGGTGACAAAATGTTCCAAACACACCCCATGCACAACTCCACCGGGGAAGGTGCCAGACAGGAGTTCTCCTGGTAGTTTTTACATTGGTCCGGTAGGCAGCTGAAAGGCACAAGAAAAGTTGTTCTACCTGCTTTCTGGGCTGAGATGGGGAACCGCTGAATTTTGGACTCGGCCGGTGACAAAATGTTCCAAACACACCCCATGCACAACTCCACCGGGGAAGGTGCCAGGAACGAATTCTCTTGGTAGTTTTTACACTACCTTGGTAGGCAGCTGAAAGGCACCACAAAAGTTGTTCTACCTGCTTTCTGGGCTGAGATGGGGAACCGCTGAATTTTGGAGTCGGCTTGTGACAAAATGTTCCAAACACACCCCATGCACAACTCCACCGGGGAAGGTGCCAGACAGGAGTTCTCCTGGTAGTTTTTACATTGGTCCGGTAGGCATCTGAAAGACACCACAAAAGTTGTTCTACCTGCTTTCTGGGCTGAGATGGGGAACCGCTGAATTTTGGACTCGGCCGGTGACAAAATGTTCCAAACACACCCCATGCACAACTCCACCGGGGAAGGTGCCAGGAACGAATTCTGTTTTTAGTTTTTACACTACCTTGGTAGGCAGCTGAAAGGCACCACAAAAGTTGTTCTACCTGCTTTCTGGGCTGAGATGGGGAACAGCTGAATTTTGGAGTCGGCTTGTGACAAAATGTTCCAAACACACCCCATGCACAACTCCACCGGGGAAGGTGCCAGACAGGAGTTCTCCTGGTAGTTTTTACACTACCTTGGTAGGCATTTGAAAGGCACCGCAAATGTTGTTCTTCCTGCTTTCTGGGCTGAGATGGGGAACAGCTGAATTTTGGACTCGGCCGGTGACAAAATGTTCCAAACACACCCCATGCACAACTCCACCGGGGAAGGTGCCAGACAGGAGTTCTCCTGGTAGTTTTTACACTACCTTGGTAGGCATCTGAAAGACACCACAAAAGTTGTTCTACCTGCTTTCTGGGCTGAGATGGGGAACAGCTGAATTTTGGACTCGGCTGGTGATAAAATGTTCCAAACACACCCCCTGCACAACTCCACCGGGGAAGGTGCCAGACAGGAGTTCTCCTGGTAGTTTTTACATTGCTCCGGTAGGCATCTGAAAGACACCACAAAAGTTGTTCTACCTGCTTTCTGGGCTGAGATGGGGAAACGCTGAATTTTGGACTCGGCCGGTGACAAAATGTTTCACTGACACCCCATGCACAACTCCACCGGGGAAGGTGCCAGACAGGAGTTCTCTTGGTAGTTTTTACTCTACCTTGGTAGGCATTTGAAAGGCACCACAAAAGTTGTTCTTCCTGCTTTCTGGGCTAGGATGGGGAACCGCTGAACTTTGGAGTCGGCTGGTGGCAAAATGTTCCAAACACACCCCCTGCACAACTCCACCGGGGAAGGTGCCAGACAGGAGTTCTCCTGGTAGTTTTTACATTGGTCCGGTAGGCATCTGAAAGACACCACAAAAGTTGTTCTACCTGCTTTCTGGGCTGAGATGGGGAACCGCTGAATTTTGGAGTCGGCCGGTGACAAAATGTTCCACAGACACCCCATGCACAACTCCACCGGGGAAGGTGCCAGGAACGAATTCTGTTGGTAGTTTTTACACTACCTTGGTAGGCAGCTGAAAGGCACAAGAAAAGTTGTTGTACCTGCTTTGTGGGCTGAGATAGGGAACCGCTGAATTTTGGAGTCGGCTGGTGACAAAATGTTCCAAACACACCCCCTGCACAACTCCACCGGGGAAGGTGCCAGACAGGAGTTCTCCTGGTAGTTTTTACATTGCTCCGGTAGGCATCTGAAAGACACCACAAAAGTTGTTCTACCTGCTTTCTGGGCTGAGATGGGGAACAGCTGAATTTTGGACTCGGCTGGTGAAAAATGTTCCAAACACACCCCATGCACAACTCCACCACGGAAGGTGCCAGACAGGAGTTCTCCTGGTAGTTTTTACACTACCTTGGTAGGCATCTGAAAGACACCACAAAAGTTGTTCTACCTGCTTTCTGGGCTGAGATGGGGAATCGCTGAATTTTGGACTCGGCCGGTGACAAAATGTTCCAAACACACCCCATGCACAACTCCACCGGGGAAGGTGCCAGACAGGAGTTCTCTTAGTAGTTTTTACACTACCTTGGTAGGCATCTGAAAGACACCACAAAAGTTGTTCTACCTGCTTTCTGGGCTGAGATGGGGAACCGCTGAATTTTGGAGTCGGCTGGTGACAAAATGTTCCAAACACACCCCATGCACAACTCCACCGGGGAAGGTGCCAGACAGGAGTTCTCTTGGTAGTTTTTACACTACCTTGGTAGGCATCTGAAAGACACCACAAAAGTTGTTCTACCTGCTTTCTGGGCTGAGATGGGGAATCGCTGAATTTTGGACTCGGCTGGTGATAAAATGTTCCAAACACACCCCCTGCACAACTCCACCGGGGAAGGTGCCAGACAGGAGTTCTCCTGGTAGTTTTTACATTGCTCCGGTAGGCATCTGAAAGACACCACAAAAGTTGTTCTACCTGCTTTCTGGGCTGAGATGGGGAAACGCTGAATTTTGGAGTCGGCCGGTGACAAAATGTTTCACAGACACCCCATGCACAACTCCACCGGGGAAGGTGCCAGACAGGAGTTCTCCTGGTAGTTTTTACACTACCTTGGTAGGCATCTGAAAGACACCACAAAAGTTGTTCTGCCTGCTTTCTGGGCTGAGATGGGGAAACGCTGAATTTTGGAGTCGGCTGGTGACAAAATGTTCCAAAAACACCCCCTGCACAACTCCACCGGGGAAGGTGCCAGACAGGAGTTCTCCTGGTAGTTTTTACATTGCTCCGGTAGGCATCTGAAAGACACCACAAAAGTTGTTCTACCTGCTTTCTGGGCTGAGATGGGGAACCGCTAAATTTTGGAGTCGGCCGGTGACAAAATGTTTCACAGACACCCCATGCACAACTCCACCGGGGAAGGTGCCAGGAACGAATTCTGTTGGTAGTTTTTACACTACCTTGGTAGGCAGCTGAAAGGCACAAGAAAAGTTGTTGTACCTGCTTTGTGGGCTGAGATGGGGAACCGCTGAATTTTGGAGTCGGCCGTTGACAAAATGTTCCAAACACACCCCATGCACAACTCCACCGGGGAAGGTGCCAGACAGGAGTTCTCCTGGTAGTTTTTACATTGCTCCGGTTGGCATCTGAAAGACACCACAAAAGTTGTTCTACCTGCTTTCTGGGCTGAGATGGGGAATCGCTGAATTTTGGACTCGGCTGGTGACAAAATGTTCCAAACACACCCCCTGCACAACTCCACCGGGGAAGGTGCCAGACAGGAGTTCTCCTGGTAGTTTTTACACTACCTTGGTAGGCAGCTGAAAGGCACCAAAAAAGTTGTTCTACCTGCTTTCTGGGCTGAGATAGGGAAACGCTGAATTTTGGACTCGGCTGGTGACAAAATGTTCCAAACACACCCCATGCACAACTCCACCGGGGAAGGTGCCAGACAGGAGTTCTCCTGGTAGTTTTTACACTACCTTGGTAGGCATCTGAAAGACACCACAAAAGTTGTTCTACCTGCTTTCTGGGCTGAGATGGGGAAACGCTGAATTTTGGAGTCGGCTGGTGACAAAATGTTCCAAACACACCCCATGCACAACTCCACCGGGGAAGGTGCCAGACAGGAGTTCTCCTGGTAGTTTTTACATTGCTCCGGTAGGCATCTGAAAGACACCACAAAAGTTGTTCTACCTGCTTTCTGGGCTGAGATGGGGAACCGCTGAATTTTGGAGTCGGCCGGTGACAAAATGTTTCACAGACACCCCATGCACAACTCCACCGGGGAAGGTGCCAGGAACGAATTCTGTTGGTAGTTTTTACACTACCTTGGTAGGCAGCTGAAAGGCACAAGAAAAGTTGTTCTACCTGCTTTCTGGGCTGAGATGGGGAACCGCTGAATTTTGGAGTCGGCCGTTGACAAAATGTTCCAAACACACCCCATGCACAACTCCACCGGGGAAGGTGCCAGACAGGAGTTCTCTTGGTAGTTTTTACACTACCTTGGTAGGCATCTGAAAGGCACCACAAAAGTTGTTCTACCTGCTTTCTGGGCTGAGATGGGGAACCGCTGAATTTTGGAGTCGGCCGGTGACAAAATGTTCCAAACACACCCCATGCACAACTCCACCGGGGAAGGTGCCAGACAGGAGTTCTCCTGGTAGTTTTTACACTACCTTGGTAGGCATCTGAAAGACACCACAAAAGTTGTTCTACCTGCTTTCTGGGCTGAGATGGGGAACAGCTGAATTTTGGAGTCGGCCGGTGACAAAATGTTCCAAACACACCCCCTGCACAACTCCACCGGGGAAGGTGCCAGACAGGAGTTCTCCTGGTAGTTTTTACACTACCTTGGTAGGCAGCTGAAAGGCACAAGAAAAGTTGTTGTACCTGCTTTCTGGGCTGAGATGGGGAACCGCTGAATTTTGGAGTCGGCCGTTGACAAAATGTTCCAAACACACCCCATGCACAACTCCACCGGGGAAGGTGCCAGACAGGAGTTCTCCTGGTAGTTTTTACACTACCTTGGTAGGCATCTGAAAGGCACCACAAAAGTTGTTCTACCTGCTTTCTGGGCTGAGATGGGGAAACGCTGAATTTTGGAGTCGGCCGGTGACAAAATGTTCCAAACACACCCCATGCACAACTCCACCACGGAAGGTGCCAGACAGGAGTTCTCCTGGTAGTTTTTACACTACCTTGGTAGGCATCTGAAAGACACCACAAAAGTTGTTCTACCTGCTTTCTGGGCTGAGATGGGGAATCGCTGAATTTTGGAGTCGGCCGGTGACAAAATGTTCCAAACACACCCCATGCACAACTCCACCGGGGAAGGTGCCAGACAGGAGTTCTCCTGGTAGTTTTTACATTGCTCCGGTAGGCATCTGAAAGACACCACAAAAGTTGTTCTACCTGCTTTCTGGGCTGAGATGGGGAATCGCTGAATTTTGGACTCGGCTGGTGACAAAATGTTCCAAACACACCCCCTGCACAACTCCACCGGGGAAGGTGCCAGACAGGAGTTCTCCTGGTAGTTTTTACACTACCTTGGTAGGCAGCTGAAAGGCACCACAAAAGTTGTTCTACCTGCTTTCTGGGCTGAGATAGGGAAACGCTGAATTTTGGAGTCGGCTGGTGACAAAATGTTCCAAACACACCCCATGCACAACTCCACCGGGGAAGGTGCCAGACAGGAGTTCTCTTAGTAGTTTTTACACTACCTTGGTAGGCATCTGAAAGACACCACAAAAGTTGTTCTACCTGCTTTCTGGGCTGAGATGGGGAACAGCTGAATTTTGGACTCGGCCGGTGACAAAATGTTCCAAACACACCCCATGCACAACTCCACCGGGGAAGGTGCCAGACAGGAGTTCTCCTGGTAGTTTTTACATTGCTCCGGTAGGCATCTGAAAGACACCACAAAAGTTGTTCTACCTGCTTTCTGGGCTGAGATGGGGAAACGCTGAATTTTGGACTCGGCTGGTGACAAAATGTTCCAAACACACCCCATGCACAACTCCACCGGGGAAGGTGCCAGACAGGAGTTCTCCTGGTAGTTTTTACACTACCTTGGTAGGCATCTGAAAGACACCACAAAAGTTGTTCTACCTGCTTTCTGGGCTGAGATGGGGAATCGCTGAATTTTGGACTCGGCCGGTGACAAAATGTTCCAAACACACCCCATGCACAACTCCACCGGGGAAGGTGCCAGACAGGAGTTCTCCTGGTAGTTTTTACATTGCTCCGGTAGGCATCTGAAAGACACCACAAAAGTTGTTCTACCTGCTTTGTGGGCTGAGATGGGGAACCGCTGAATTTTGGAGTCGGCCGGTGACAAAATGTTTCACAGACACCCCATGCACAACTCCACCGGGGAAGGTGCCAGGAACGAATTCTGTTGGTAGTTTTTACACTACCTTGGTAGGCAGCTGAAAGGCACAAGAAAAGTTGTTGTACCTGCTTTGTGGGCTGAGATGGGGAACCGCTGAATTTTGGAGTCGGCCGTCGACAAAATGTTCCAAACACACCCCATGCACAACTCCACCGGGGAAGGTGCCAGACAGGAGTTCTCTTGGTAGTTTTTACACTACCTTGGTAGGCATCTGAAAGGCACCACAAAAGTTGTTCTACCTGCTTTCTGGGCTGAGATGGGGAACCGCTGAATTTTGGAGTCGGCCGGTGACAAAATGTTCCAAACACACCCCATGCACAACTCCACCGGGGAAGGTGCCAGACAGGAGTTCTCCTGGTAGTTTTTACACTACCTTGGTAGGCATCTGAAAGACACCACAAAAGTTGTTCTACCTGCTTTCTGGGCTGAGATGGGGAACAGCTGAATTTTGGAGTCGGCCGGTGACAAAATGTTCCAAACACACCCCCTGCACAACTCCACCGGGGAAGGTGCCAGGAACGAATTCTGTTGGTAGTTTTTACACTACCTTGGTAGGCAGCTGAAAGGCACAAGAAAAGTTGTTCTACCTGCTTTCTGGGCTGAGATGGGGAAACGCTAAATTTTGGAGTCGGCCGTTGACAAAATGTTCCAAACACACCCCATGCACAACTCCACCGGGGAAGGTGCCAGACAGGAGTTCTCCTGGTAGTTTTTACACTACCTTGGTAGGCATCTGAAAGGCACCACAAAAGTTGTTCTACCTGCTTTCTGGGCTGAGATGGGGAAACGCTGAATTTTGGACTCGGCCGGTGACAAAATGTTCCAAACACACCCCATGCACAACTCCACCGGGGAAGGTGCCAGACAGGAGTTCTCCTGGTAGTTTTTACATTGCTCCGGTTGGCATCTGAAAGACACCACAAAAGTTGTTCTACCTGCTTTCTGGGCTGAGATGGGGAATCGCTGAATTTTGGACTCGGCTGGTGACAAAATGTTCCAAACACACCCCCTGCACAACTCCACCGGGGAAGGTGCCAGACAGGAGTTCTCCTGGTAGTTTTTACACTACCTTGGTAGGCAGCTGAAAGGCACCACAAAAGTTGTTCTACCTGCTTTCTGGGCTGAGATAGGGAAACGCTGAATTTTGGACTCGGCTGGTGACAAAATGTTCCAAACACACCCCATGCACAACTCCACCGGGGAAGGTGCCAGACAGGAGTTCTCTTAGTAGTTTTTACACTACCTTGGTAGGCATCTGAAAGACACCACAAAAGTTGTTCTACCTGCTTTCTGGGCTGAGATGGGGAACCGCTGAATTTTGGAGTCGGCTGGTGACAAAATGTTCCAAACACACCCCATGCACAACTCCACCGGGGAAGGTGCCAGACAGGAGTTCTCCTAGTAGTTTTTACATTGCTCCGGTAGGCATCTGAAAGACACCACAAAAGTTGTTCTACCTGCTTTCTGGGCTGAGATGGGGAACCGCTGAATTTTGGAGTCGGCCGGTGACAAAATGTTTCACAGACACCCCATGCACAACTCCACCGGGGAAGGTGCCAGGAACGAATTCTGTTGGTAGTTTTTACACTACCTTGGTAGGAAGCTGAAAGGCACAAGAAAAGTTGTTGTACCTGCTTTGTGGGCTGAGATGGGGAACCGCTGAATTTTGGAGTCGGCCGTTGACAAAATGTTCCAAACACACCCCATGCACAACTCCACCGGGGAAGGTGCCAGACAGGAGTTCTCTTGGTAGTTTTTACACTACCTTGGTAGGCATCTGAAAGGCACCACAAAAGTTGTTCTACCTGCTTTCTGGGCTGAGATGGGGAACCGCTGAATTTTGGAGTCGGCCGGTGACAAAATGTTCCAAACACACCCCATGCACAACTCCACCGGGGAAGGTGCCAGGAACGAATTCTGTTGGTAGTTTTTACACTACCTTGGTAGGCAGCTGAAAGGCACAAGAAAAGTTGTTCTACCTGCTTTCTGGGCTGAGATGGGGAACCGCTGAATTTTGGACTCGGCCGTTGACAAAATGTTCCAAACACACCCCATGCACAACTCCACCGGGGAAGGTGCCAGACAGGAGTTCTCCTGGTAGTTTTTACACTACCTTGGTAGGCATCTGAAAGGCACCACAAAAGTTGTTCTACCTGCTTTCTGGGCTGAGATGGGGAAACGCTGAATTTTGGAGTCGGCCGGTGACAAAATGTTCCAAACACACCCCATGCACAACTCCACCGGGGAAGGTGCCAGACAGGAGTTCTCCTGGTAGTTTTTACACTACCTTGGTAGGCATCTGAAAGACACCACAAAAGTTGTTCTACCTGCTTTCTGGGCTGAGATGGGGAATCGCTGAATTTTGGAGTCGGCCGGTGACAAAATGTTCCAAACACACCCCATGCACAACTCCACCGGGGAAGGTGCCAGACAGGAGTTCTCCTGGTAGTTTTTACATTGCTCCGGTAGGCATCTGAAAGACACCACAAAAGTTGTTCTACCTGCTTTCTGGGCTGAGATGGGGGAATCGCTGAATTTTGGACTCGGCTGGTGACAAAATGTTCCAAACACACCCCCTGCACAACTCCACCGGGGAAGGTGCCAGACAGGAGTTCTCCTGGTAGTTTTTACACTACCTTGGTAGGCAGCTGAAAGGCACCACAAAAGTTGTTCTACCTGCTTTCTGGGCTGAGATGGGGAACCGCTGATTTTTGGAGTCGGCCGGTGACAAAATGTTTCACAGACACCCCATGCACAACTCCACCGGGGAAGGTGCCAGACAGGAGTTCTCCTGGTGGTTTTTACACTACCTTGGTAGGCATCTGAAAGACACCACAAAAGTTGTTCTACCTGCTTTCTGGGCTGAGATGGGGAACAGCTGAATTTTGGACTCGGCCGGTGACAAAATGTTCCAAACACACCCCATGCACAACTCCACCGGGGAAGGTGCCAGGAACGAATTCTGTTGGTAGTTTTTACACTACCTTGGTAGGCAGCTGAAAGGCACAAGAAAAGTTGTTCTACCTGCTTTGTGGGCTGAGATGGGGAATCGCTGAATTTTGGAGTCGGCCGGTGACAAAATGTTCCAAACACACCCCATGCACAACTCCACCACGGAAGGTGCCAGACAGGAGTTCTCCTGGTAGTTTTTACACTACCTTGGTAGGCATCTGAAAGACACCACAAAAGTTGTTCTACCTGCTTTCTGGGCTGAGATGGGGAACCGCTGATTTTTGGAGTCGGCCGGTGACAAAATGTTTCACAGACACCCCATGCACAACTCCACCGGGGAAGGTGCCAGACAGGAGTTCTCTTGGTAGTTTTTACACTACCTTGGTAGGCATCTGAAAGACACCACAAAAGTTGTTCTACCTGCTTTCTGGGCTGAGATGGGGAACAGCTGAATTTTGGACTCGGCCGGTGACAAAATGTTCCAAACACACCCCATGCACAACTCCACCGGGGAAGGTGCCAGACAGGAGTTCTCCTGGTAGTTTTTACACTACCTTGGTAGGCATCTGAAAGACACCACAAAAGTTGTTCTACCTGCTTTCTGGGCTGAGATGGGGAATCGCTGAATTTTGGAGTCGGCCGGTGACAAAATGTTCCAAACACACCCCCTGCACAACTCCACCGGGGAAGGTGCAAGGAACGAATTCTGTTGGTAGTTTTTACACTACCTTGGTAGGCAGCTGAAAGGCACAAGAAAAGTTGTTCTACCTGCTTTGTGGGCTGAGATGGGGAACCGCTGAATTTTGGAGTCGGCCGTTGACAAAATGTTCCAAACACACCCCCTGCACAACTCCACCGGGGAAGGTGCCAGACAGGAGTTCTCTTGGTAGTTTTTACACTACCTTGGTAGGCATCTGAAAGACACCACAAAAGTTGTTCTACCTGCTTTCTGGGCTGAGATGGGGAATCGCTGAATTTTGGACTCGGCTGGTGACAAAATGTTCCAAACACACCCCCTGCACAACTCCACCGGGGAAGGTGCCAGACAGGAGTTCTCCTGGTAGTTTTTACATTGCTCCGGTAGGCATCTGAAAGACACCACAAAAGTTGTTGTACCTGCTTTGTGGGCTGAGATGGGGAACCGCTGAATTTTGGACTCGGCTGGTGACAAAATGTTCCAAACACACCCCATGCACAACTCCACCGGGGAAGGTGCCAGACAGGAGTTCTCCTGGTAGTTTTTACACTACCTTGGTAGGCATCTGAAAGACACCACAAAAGTTGTTCTACCTGCTTTCTGGGCTGAGATGGGGAAACGCTGAATTTTGGACTCGGCCGGTGACAAAATGTTCCACAGACACCCCATGCACAACTCCACCGGGGAAGGTGCCAGGAACGAATTCTCTTGGTAGTTTTTACACTACCTTGGTAGGCAGCTGAAAGACACCACAAAAGTTGTTGTACCTGCTTTCTGGGCTGAGATGGGGAACCGCTGAATTTTGGACTCGGCTGGTGACAAAATGTTCCACAGACACCCCATGCACAACTCCACCGGGGAAGGTGCCAGGAACGAATTCTCTTGGTAGTTTTTACACTACCTTGGTAGGCAGCTGAAAGGCACAAGAAAAGTTGTTGTACCTGCTTTGTGGGCTGAGATGGGGAACCGCTGAATTTTGGAGTCAGCTGGTGACAAAATGTTCCAAACACACCCCATGCACAACTCCACCGGGGAAGGTGCCAGACAGGAGTTCTCTTGGTAGTTTTTACACTACCTTGGTAGGCATCTGAAAGACACCACAAAAGTTGTTCTACCTGCTTTCTGGGCTGAGATGGGGAATCGCTGAATTTTGGAGTCGGCTGGTGACAAAATGTTCCAAACACACCCCATGCACAACTCCACCGGGGAAGGTGCCAGACAGGAGTTCTCCTGGTAGTTTTTACACTACCTTGGTAGGCATCTGAAAGACACCACAAAAGTTGTTCTACCTGCTTTCTGGGCTGAGATGGGGAATCGCTGAATTTTGGAGTCGGCTGGTGACAAAATGTTCCAAACACACCCCATGCACAACTCCACCGGGGAAGGTGCCAGACAGGAGTTCTCCTGGTAGTTTTTACATTGGTCCGGTAGGCAGCTGAAAGGCACAAGAAAAGTTGTTCTACCTGCTTTCTGGGCTGAGATGGGGAACCGCTGAATTTTGGACTCGGCCGGTGACAAAATGCTCCAAACACACCCCATGCACAACTCCACCGGGGAAGGTGCCAGGAACGAATTCTCTTGGTAGTTTTTACACTACCTTGGTAGGCAGCTGAAAGGCACCACAAAAGTTGTTCTACCTGCTTTCTGGGCTGAGATGGGGAACCGCTGAATTTTGGAGTCGGCTTGTGACAAAATGTTCCAAACACACCCCATGCACAACTCCACCGGGGAAGGTGCCAGACAGGAGTTCTCCTGGTAGTTTTTACATTGGTCCGGTAGGCATCTGAAAGACACCACAAAAGTTGTTCTACCTGCTTTCTGGGCTGAGATGGGGAACCGCTGAATTTTGGACTCGGCCGGTGACAAAATGTTCCAAACACACCCCATGCACAACTCCACCGGGGAAGGTGCCAGGAACGAATTCTGTTTTTAGTTTTTACACTACCTTGGTAGGCAGCTGAAAGGCACCACAAAAGTTGTTCTACCTGCTTTCTGGGCTGAGATGGGGAACAGCTGAATTTTGGAGTCGGCTTGTGACAAAATGTTCCAAACACACCCCATGCACAACTCCACCGGGGAAGGTGCCAGACAGGAGTTCTCCTGGTAGTTTTTACACTACCTTGGTAGGCATCTGAAAGACACCGCAAATGTTGTTCTTCCTGCTTTCTGGGCTGAGATGGGGAACCGCTGAATTTTGGACTCGGCCGGTGAGAAAATGTTCCAAACACACCCCATGCACAACTCCACCGGGGAAGGTGCCAGACAGGAGTTCTCCTGGTAGTTTTTACACTACCTTGGTAGGCATCTGAAAGACACCACAAAAGTTGTTCTACCTGCTTTCTGGGCTGAGATGGGGAACAGCTGAATTTTGGACTCGGCTGGTGAAAAATGTTCCAAACACACCCCATGCACAACTCCACCACGGAAGGTGCCAGACAGGAGTTCTCCTGGTAGTTTTTACACTACCTTGGTAGGCATCTGAAAGACACCACAAAAGTTGTTCTACCTGCTTTCTGGGCTGAGATGGGGAATCGCTGAATTTTGGACTCGGCCGGTGACAAAATGTTCCAAACACACCCCATGCACAACTCCACCGGGGAAGGTGCCAGACAGGAGTTCTCTTAGTAGTTTTTACACTACCTTGGTAGGCATCTGAAAGACACCACAAAAGTTGTTCTACCTGCTTTCTGGGCTGAGATGGGGAACCGCTGAATTTTGGAGTCGGCTGGTGACAAAATGTTCCAAACACACCCCATGCACAACTCCACCGGGGAAGGTGCCAGACAGGAGTTCTCTTCGTAGTTTTTACACTACCTTGGTAGGCATCTGAAAGACACCACAAAAGTTGTTCTACCTGCTTTCTGGGCTGAGATGGGGAATCGCTGAATTTTGGACTCGGCTGGTGATAAAATGTTCCAAACACACCCCCTGCACAACTCCACCGGGGAAGGTGCCAGACAGGAGTTCTCCTGGTAGTTTTTACATTGCTCCGGTAGGCATCTGAAAGACACCACAAAAGTTGTTCTACCTGCTTTCTGGGCTGAGATGGGGAACCGCTGAATTTTGGAGTCGGCCGGTGACAAAATGTTTCACAGACACCCCATGCACAACTCCACCGGGGAAGGTGCCAGACAGGAGTTCTCCTGGTAGTTTTTACACTACCTTGGTAGGCATCTGAAAGACACCACAAAAGTTGTTCTGCCTGCTTTCTGGGCTGAGATGGGGAAACGCTGAATTTTGGACTCGGCTGGTGATAAAATGTTCCAAAAACACCCCCTGCACAACTCCACCGGGGAAGGTGCCAGACAGGAGTTCTCCTGGTAGTTTTTACATTGCTCCGGTAGGCATCTGAAAGACACCACAAAAGTTGTTCTACCTGCTTTCTGGGCTGAGATGGGGAACCGCTGAATTTTGGAGTCGGCCGGTGACAAAATGTTTCACAGACACCCCATGCACAACTCCACCGGGGAAGGTGCCAGGAACGAATTCTGTTGGTAGTTTTTACACTACCTTGGTAGGCAGCTGAAAGGCACAAGAAAAGTTGTTGTACCTGCTTTGTGGGCTGAGATGGGGAACCGCTGAATTTTGGAGTCGGCCGTTGACAAAATGTTCCAAACACACCCCATGCACAACTCCACCGGGGAAGGTGCCAGACAGGAGTTCTCCTGGTAGTTTTTACATTGCTCCGGTTGGCATCTGAAAGACACCACAAAAGTTGTTCTACCTGCTTTCTGGGCTGAGATGGGGAATCGCTGAATTTTGGACTCGGCTGGTGACAAAATGTTCCAAACACACCCCCTGCACAACTCCACCGGGGAAGGTGCCAGACAGGAGTTCTCCTGGTAGTTTTTACACTACCTTGGTAGGCAGCTGAAAGGCACCAAAAAAGTTGTTCTACCTGCTTTCTGGGCTGAGATAGGGAAACGCTGAATTTTGGACTCGGCTGGTGACAAAATGTTCCAAACACACCCCATGCACAACTCCACCGGGGAAGGTGCCAGACAGGAGTTCTCTTAGTAGTTTTTACACTACCTTGGTAGGCATCTGAAAGACACCACAAAAGTTGTTCTACCTGCTTTCTGGGCTGAGATGGGGAAACGCTGAATTTTGGAGTCGGCTGGTGACAAAATGTTCCAAACACACCCCATGCACAACTCCACCGGGGAAGGTGCCAGACAGGAGTTCTCCTGGTAGTTTTTACATTGCTCCGGTAGGCATCTGAAAGACACCACAAAAGTTGTTCTACCTGCTTTCTGGGCTGAGATGGGGAACCGCTGAATTTTGGAGTCGGCCGGTGACAAAATGTTTCACAGACACCCCATGCACAACTCCACCGGGGAAGGTGCCAGGAACGAATTCTGTTGGTAGTTTTTACACTACCTTGGTAGGCAGCTGAAAGGCACCACAAAAGTTGTTCTACCTGCTTTCTGGGCTGAGATGGGGAACCGCTGAATTTTGGAGTCGGCCGTTGACAAAATGTTCCAAACACACCCCATGCACAACTCCACCGGGGAAGGTGCCAGACAGGAGTTCTCTTGGTAGTTTTTTACACTACCTTGGTAGGCATCTGAAAGGCACCACAAAAGTTGTTCTACCTGCTTTCTGGGCTGAGATGGGGAACCGCTGAATTTTGGAGTCGGCCGGTGACAAAATGTTCCAAACACACCCCATGCACAACTCCACCACGGAAGGTGCCAGACAGGAGTTCTCCTGGTAGTTTTTACACTACCTTGGTAGGCATCTGAAAGACACCACAAAAGTTGTTCTACCTGCTTTCTGGGCTGAGATGGGGAACAGCTGAATTTTGGAGTCGGCCGGTGACAAAATGTTCCAAACACACCCCCTGCACAACTCCACCGGGGAAGGTGCCAGGAACGAATTCTGTTGGTAGTTTTTACACTACCTTGGTAGGCAGCTGAAAGGCACAAGAAAAGTTGTTCTACCTGCTTTCTGGGCTGAGATGGGGAACCGCTAAATTTTGGAGTCGGCCGTTGACAAAATGTTTCACAGACACCCCATGCACAACTCCACCGGGGAAGGTGCCAGACAGGAGTTCTCCTGGTAGTTTTTACACTACCTTGGTAGGCATCTGAAAGGCACCACAAAAGTTGTTCTACCTGCTTTCTGGGCTGAGATGGGGAAACGCTGAATTTTGGAGTCGGCCGGTGACAAAATGTTCCAAACACACCCCATGCACAACTCCACCACGGAAGGTGCCAGACAGGAGTTCTCCTGGTAGTTTTTACACTACCTTGGTAGGCATCTGAAAGACACCACAAAAGTTGTTCTACCTGCTTTCTGGGCTGAGATGGGGAATCGCTGAATTTTGGAGTCGGCCGGTGACAAAATGTTCCAAACACACCCCATGCACAACTCCACCGGGGAAGGTGCCAGACAGGAGTTCTCCTGGTAGTTTTTACATTGCTCCGGTAGGCATCTGAAAGACACCACAAAAGTTGTTCTACCTGCTTTCTGGGCTGAGATGGGGAATCGCTGAATTTTGGACTCGGCTGGTGACAAAATGTTCCAAACACACCCCCTGCACAACTCCACCGGGGAAGGTGCCAGACAGGAGTTCTCCTGGTAGTTTTTACACTACCTTGGTAGGCAGCTGAAAGGCACCACAAAAGTTGTTCTACCTGCTTTCTGGGCTGAGATAGGGAAACGCTGAATTTTGGAGTCGGCTGGTGACAAAATGTTCCAAACACACCCCATGCACAACTCCACCGGGGAAGGTGCCAGACAGGAGTTCTCTTAGTAGTTTTTACACTACCTTGGTAGGCATCTGAAAGACACCACAAAAGTTGTTCTACCTGCTTTCTGGGCTGAGATGGGGAAACGCTGAATTTTGGAGTCGGCCGGTGACAAAATGTTTCACAGACACCCCATGCACAACTCCACCGGGGAAGGTGCCAGACAGGAGTTCTCCTGGTAGTTTTTACACTACCTTGGTAGGCATCTGAAAGACACCACAAAAGTTGTTCTACCTGCTTTCTGGGCTGAGATGGGGAAACGCTGAATTTTGGACTCGGCTGGTGACAAAATGTTCCAAACACACCCCATGCACAACTCCACCGGGGAAGGTGCCAGACAGGAGTTCTCCTGGTAGTTTTTACACTACCTTGGTAGGCATCTGAAAGGCACCACAAAAGTTGTTCTACCTGCTTTCTGGGCTGAGATGGGGAATCGCTGAATTTTGGACTCGGCCGGTGACAAAATGTTCCAAACACACCCCATGCACAACTCCACCGGGGAAGGTGCCAGACAGGAGTTCTCCTGGTAGTTTTTACATTGCTCCGGTAGGCATCTGAAAGACACCACAAAAGTTGTTCTACCTGCTTTCTGGGCTGAGATGGGGAACCGCTGAATTTTGGAGTCGGCCGGTGACAAAATGTTTCACAGACACCCCATGCACAACTCCACCGGGGAAGGTGCCAGGAACGAATTCTGTTGGTAGTTTTTACACTACCTTGGTAGGCAGCTGAAAGGCACAAGAAAAGTTGTTGTACCTGCTTTGTGGGCTGAGATGGGGAACCGCTGAATTTTGGAGTCGGCCGTTGACAAAATGTTCCAAACACACCCCATGCACAACTCCACCGGGGAAGGTGCCAGACAGGAGTTCTCTTGGTAGTTTTTACACTACCTTGGTAGGCATCTGAAAGGCACCACAAAAGTTGTTCTACCTGCTTTCTGGGCTGAGATGGGGAACCGCTGAATTTTGGAGTCGGCCGGTGACAAAATGTTCCAAACACACCCCATGCACAACTCCACCACGGAAGGTGCCAGACAGGAGTTCTCTTGGTAGTTTTTACACTACCTTGGTAGGCATCTGAAAGACACCACAAAAGTTGTTCTACCTGCTTTCTGGGCTGAGATGGGGAACAGCTGAATTTTGGAGTCGGCCGGTGACAAAATGTTCCAAACACACCCCCTGCACAACTCCACCGGGGAAGGTGCCAGGAACGAATTCTGTTGGTAGTTTTTACACTACCTTGGTAGGCAGCTGAAAGGCACAAGAAAAGTTGTTCTACCTGCTTTCTGGGCTGAGATGGGGAACCGCTAAATTTTGGAGTCGGCCGTTGACAAAATGTTCCAAACACACCCCATGCACAACTCCACCGGGGAAGGTGCCAGACAGGAGTTCTCCTGGTAGTTTTTACACTACCTTGGTAGGCATCTGAAAGGCACCACAAAAGTTGTTCTACCTGCTTTCTGGGCTGAGATGGGGAAACGCTGAATTTTGGAGTCGGCCGGTGACAAAATGTTCCAAACACACCCCATGCACAACTCCACCGGGGAAGGTGCCAGACAGGAGTTCTCCTGGTAGTTTTTACATTGCTCCGGTTGGCATCTGAAAGACACCACAAAAGTTGTTCTACCTGCTTTCTGGGCTGAGATGGGGAATCGCTGAATTTTGGACTCGGCTGGTGACAAAATGTTCCAAACACACCCCCTGCACAACTCCACCGGGGAAGGTGCCAGACAGGAGTTCTCCTGGTAGTTTTTACACTACCTTGGTAGGCAGCTGAAAGGCACCACAAAAGTTGTTCTACCTGCTTTCTGGGCTGAGATAGGGAAACGCTGAATTTTGGACTCGGCTGGTGACAAAATGTTCCAAACACACCCCATGCACAACTCCACCGGGGAAGGTGCCAGACAGGAGTTCTCTTAGTAGTTTTTACACTACCTTGGTAGGCATCTGAAAGACACCACAAAAGTTGTTCTACCTGCTTTCTGGGCTGAGATGGGGAAACGCTGAATTTTGGAGTCGGCTGGTGACAAAATGTTCCAAACACACCCCCTGCACAACTCCACCGGGGAAGGTGCCAGACAGGAGTTCTCCTGGTAGTTTTTACATTGCTCCGGTAGGCATCTGAAAGACACCACAAAAGTTGTTCTACCTGCTTTCTGGGCTGAGATGGGGAACCGCTGAATTTTGGAGTCGGCCGGTGACAAAATGTTTCACAGACACCCCATGCACAACTCCACCGGGGAATGTGCCAGGAACGAATTCTGTTGGTAGTTTTTACACTACCTTGGTAGGAAGCTGAAAGGCACAAGAAAAGTTGTTGTACCTGCTTTGTGGGCTGAGATGGGGAACCGCTGAATTTTGGAGTCGGCCGTTGACAAAATGTTCCAAACACACCCCATGCACAACTCCACCGGGGAAGGTGCCAGACAGGAGTTCTCCCGGTAGTTTTTACACTACCTTGGTAGGCATCTGAAAGACACCACAAAAGTTGTTCTACCTGCTTTCTGGGCTGAGATGGGGAACAGCTGAATTTTGGAGTCGGCCGGTGACAAAATGTTCCAAACACACCCCATGCACAACTCCACCGGGGAAGGTGCCAGGAACGAATTCTGTTGGTAGTTTTTACACTACCTTGGTAGGCAGCTGAAAGGCACAAGAAAAGTTGTTCTACCTGCTTTCTGGGCTGAGATGGGGAACCGCTGAATTTTGGACTCGGCCGTTGACAAAATGTTCCAAACACACCCCATGCACAACTCCACCGGGGAAGGTGCCAGACAGGAGTTCTCCTCGTAGTTTTTACACTACCTTGGTAGGCATCTGAAAGGCACCACAAAAGTTGTTCTACCTGCTTTCTGGGCTGAGATGGGGAAACGCTGAATTTTGGAGTCGGCCGGTGACAAAATGTTCCAAACACACCCCATGCACAACTCCACCACGGAAGGTGCCAGACAGGAGTTCTCCTGGTAGTTTTTACACTACCTTGGTAGGCATCTGAAAGACACCACAAAAGTTGTTCTACCTGCTTTCTGGGCTGAGATGGGGAATCGCTGAATTTTGGAGTCGGCCGGTGACAAAATGTTCCAAACACACCCCATGCACAACTCCACCGGGGAAGGTGCCAGACAGGAGTTCTCCTGGTAGTTTTTACATTGCTCCGGTAGGCATCTGAAAGACACCACAAAAGTTGTTCTACCTGCTTTCTGGGCTGAGATGGGGAATCGCTGAATTTTGGACTCGGCTGGTGACAAAATGTTCCAAACACACCCCCTGCACAACTCCACCGGGGAAGGTGCCAGACAGGAGTTCTCCTGGTAGTTTTTACACTACCTTGGTAGGCAGCTGAAAGGCACCACAAAAGTTGTTCTACCTGCTTTCTGGGCTGAGATGGGGAACCGCTGATTTTTGGAGTCGGCCGGTGACAAAATGTTTCACAGACACCCCATGCACAACTCCACCGGGGAAGGTGCCAGACAGGAGTTCTCCTGGTGGTTTTTACACTACCTTGGTAGGCATCTGAAAGACACCACAAAAGTTGTTCTACCTGCTTTCTGGGCTGAGATGGGGAACAGCTGAATTTTGGACTCGGCCGGTGACAAAATGTTCCAAACACACCCCCTGCACAACTCCACCGGGGAAGGTGCCAGGAACGAATTCTGTTGGTAGTTTTTACACTACCTTGGTAGGCAGCTGAAAGGCACAAGAAAAGTTGTTCTACCTGCTTTCTGGGCTGAGATGGGGAACCGCTAAATTTTGGAGTCGGCCGTTGACAAAATGTTCCAAACACACCCCATGCACAACTCCACCGGGGAAGGTGCCAGACAGGAGTTCTCCTGGTAGTTTTTACACTACCTTGGTAGGCATCTGAAAGGCACCACAAAAGTTGTTCTACCTGCTTTCTGGGCTGAGATGGGGAAACGCTGAATTTTGGACTCGGCTGGTGACAAAATGTTCCAAACACACCCCATGCACAACTCCACCGGGGAAGGTGCCAGACAGGAGTTCTCCTGGTAGTTTTTACACTACCTTGGTAGGCATCTGAAAGACACCACAAAAGTTGTTCTACCTGCTTTCTGGGCTGAGATGGGGAAACGCTGAATTTTGGAGTCGGCTGGTGACAAAATGTTCCAAACACACCCCATGCACAACTCCACCGGGGAAGGTGCCAGACAGGAGTTCTCCTGGTAGTTTTTACACTACCTTGGTAGGCATCTGAAAGACACCACAAAAGTTGTTCTACCTGCTTTCTGGGCTGAGATGGGGAATCGCTGAATTTTGGACTCGGCCGGTGACAAAATGTTCCAAACACACCCCATGCACAACTCCACCGGGGAAGGTGCCAGACAGGAGTTCTCCTGGTAGTTTTTACATTGCTCCGTTAGGCATCTGAAAGACACCACAAAAGTTGTTCTACCTGCTTTCTGGGCTGAGATGGGGAACCGCTGAATTTTGGAGTCGGCCGGTGACAAAATGTTTCACAGACACCCCATGCACAACTCCACCGGGGAAGGTGCCAGGAACGAATTCTGTTGGTAGTTTTTACACTACCTTGGTAGGCAGCTGAAAGGCACAAGAAAAGTTGTTGTACCTGCTTTGTGGGCTGAGATGGGGAAACGCTGAATTTTGGAGTCGGCCGTTGACAAAATGTTCCAAACACACCCCATGCACAACTCCACCGGGGAAGGTGCCAGACAGGAGTTCTCTTGGTAGTTTTTACACTACCTTGGTAGGCATCTGAAAGACACCACAAAAGTTGTTCTACCAGCTTTCTGGGCTGAGATGGGGAACCGCTGATTTTTGGAGTCGGCCGGTGACAAAATGTTTCACAGACACCCCATGCACAACTCCACCGGGGAAGGTGCCAGACAGGAGTTCTCCTGGTAGTTTTTACACTACCTTGGTAGGCATCTGAAAGACACCACAAAAGTTGTTCTACCTGCTTTCTGGGCTGAGATGGGGAACCGCTGAATTTTGGACTCGGCCGGTGACAAAATGTTCCAAACACACCCCATGCACAACTCCACCGGGGAAGGTGCCAGGAACGAATTCTGTTGGTAGTTTTTACACTACCTTGGTAGGCAGCTGAAAGGCACAAGAAAAGTTGTTCTACCTGCTTTGTGGGCTGAGATGGGGAACCGCTGAATTTTGGACTCGGCCGGTGACAAAATGTTCCAAACACACCCCCTGCACAACTCCACCGGGGAAGGTGCCAGACAGGAGTTCTCCTGGTAGTTTTTACACTACCTTGGTAGGCATCTGAAAGACACCACAAAAGTTGTTCTACCTGCTTTCTGGGCTGAGATGGGGAAACGCTGAATTTTGGACTCGGCTGGTGACAAAATGTTCCAAACACACCCCCTGCACAACTCCACCGGGGAAGGTGCCAGACAGGAGTTCTCCTGGTAGTTTTTACACTACCTTGGTAGGCATCTGAAAGACACCACAAAAGTTGTTCTACCTGCTTTCTGGGCTGAGATGGGGAACCGCTGAATTTTGGACTCGGCCGGTGACAAAATGTTCCAAACACACCCCATGCACAACTCCACCGGGGAAGGTGCCAGGAACGAATTCTGTTGGTAGTTTTTACACTACCTTGGTAGGCAGCTGAAAGGCACCACAAAAGTTGTTCTACCTGCTTTCTGGGCTGAGATGGGGAACCGCTGAATTTTGGAGTCGGCTTGTGACAAAATGTTCCAAACACACCCCATGCACAACTCCACCGGGGAAGGTGCCAGACAGGAGTTCTCCTGGTAGTTTTTACACTACCTTGGTAGGCATCTGAAAGACACCACAAATGTTGTTCTTCCTGCTTTCTGGGCTGAGATGGGGAACCGCTGAATTTTGGACTCGGCCGGTGACAAAATGTTCCAAACACACCCCATGCACAACTCCACCGGGGAAGGTGCCAGACAGGAGTTCTCTTGGTAGTTTTTACACTACCTTGGTAGGCAGCTGAAAGGCACCACAAAAGTTGTTCTACCTGCTTTCTGGGCTGAGATGGGGAACCGCTGAATTTTGGACTCGGCTGGTGACAAAATGTTCCAAACACACCCCCTGCACAACTCCACCGGGGAAGGTGCCAGACAGGAGTTCTCCTGGTAGTTTTTACATTGCTCCGGTAGGCATCTGAAAGACACCACAAAAGTTGTTCTACCTGCTTTCTGGGCTGAGATGGGGAATCGCTGAATTTTGGAGTCGGCCGGTGACAAAATGTTCCAAACACACCCCATGCACAACTCCACCGGGGAAGGTGCCAGACAGGAGTTCTCCTGGTAGTTTTTACACTACCTTGGTAGGCATCTGAAAGACACCACAAAAGTTGTTCTACCTGCTTTCTGGGCTGAGATGGGGAACCGCTGAATTTTGGACTCGGCTGGTGACAAAATGTTCCAAACACACCCCCTGCACAACTCCACCGGGGAAGGTGCCAGACAGGAGTTCTCTTGGTAGTTTTTACACTACCTTGGTAGGCAGCTGAAAGGCACCACAAAAGTTGTTCTACCTGCTTTCTGGGCTGAGATGGGGAACCGCTGAATTTTGGACTCGGCTGGTGACAAAATGTTCCAAACACACCCCCTGCACAACTCCACCGGGGAAGGTGCCAGACAGGAGTTCTCCTGGTAGTTTTTACATTGCTCCGGTAGGCATCTGAAAGACACCACAAAAGTTGTTCTACCTGCTTTCTGGGCTGAGATGGGGAATCGCTGAATTTTGGAGTCGGCCGGTGACAAAATGTTTCACAGACACCCCATGCACAACTCCACCGGGGAAGGTGCCAGACAGGAGTTCTCCTGGTGGTTTTTACACTACCTTGGTAGGCATTTGAAAGGCACCACAAAAGTTGTTCTTCCTGCTTTCTGGGCTGAGATGGGGAACCGCTGAATTTTGGACTCGGCCGGTGACAAAATGTTCCACAGACACCCCATGCACAACTCCACCGGGGAAGGAGCCAGGAACGAATTCTGTTGGTAGTTTTTACACTACCTTGGTAGGCAGCTGAAAGGCACAAGAAAAGTTGTTGTACCTGCTTTGTGGGCTGAGATGGGGAACCGCTGAATTTTGGAGTCGGCCGTTGACAAAATGTTCCACAGACACCCCATGCACAACTCCACCGGGGAAGGTGCCAGGAACGAATTCTGTTGGTAGTTTTTACACTACCTTGGTAGGCAGCTGAAAGGCACAAGAAAAGTTGTTGTACCTGCTTTGTGGGCTGAGATGGGGAACCGCTGAATTTTGGAGTCGGCTGGTGACAAAATGTTCCAAACACACCCCCTGCACAACTCCACCGGGGAAGGTGCCAGACAGGAGTTCTCCTGGTAGTTTTTACATTGGTCCGGTAGGCATCTGAAAGACACCACAAAAGTTGTTCTACCTGCTTTCTGGGCTGAGATGGGGAACCGCTGAATTTTGGAGTCGGCCGGTGACAAAATGTTTCACAGACACCCCCTGCACAACTCCACCGGGGAAGGTGCCAGACAGGAGTTCTCCTGGTGGTTTTTACACTACCTTGGTAGGCATTTGAAAGGCACCACAAAAGTTGTTCTTCCTGCTTTCTGGGCTGAGATGGGGAACCGCTGAATTTTGGACTCGGCCGGTGACAAAATGTTCCACAGACACCCCATGCACAACTCCACCGGGGAAGGAGCCAGGAACGAATTCTGTTGGTAGTTTTTACACTACCTTGGTAGGCATCTGAAAGGCACCAAAAAAGTTGTTCTACCTGCTTTCTGGGCTGAGATGGGGAACCGCTGAATTTTGGAGTCGGCCGGTGACAAAATGTTCCAAACACACCCCATGCACAACTCCACCACGGAAGGTGCCAGACAGGAGTTCTCCTGGTAGTTTTTACACTACCTTGGTAGGCATCTGAAAGACACCACAAAAGTTGTTCTACCTGCTTTCTGGGCTGAGATGGGGAATCGCTGAATTTTGGAGTCGGCCGGTGACAAAATGTTCCAAACACACCCCATGCACAACTCCACCGGGGAAGGTGCCAGACAGGAGTTCTCCTGGTAGTTTTTACATTGCTCCGGTAGGCATCTGAAAGACACCACAAAAGTTGTTCTACCTGCTTTCTGGGCTGAGATGGGGAACCGCTGAATTTTGGAGTCGGCCGGTGACAAAATGTTTCACAGACACCCCATGCACATCTCCACCGGGGAAGGTGCCAGACAGGAGTTCTCCTGGTGGTTTTTACACTACCTTGGTAGGCATTTGAAAGGCACCACAAAAGTTGTTCTTCCTGCTTTCTGGGCTGAGATGGGGAACCGCTGAATTTTGGAGTCGGCTGGTGACAAAATGTTCCACAGACACCCCATGCACAACTCCACCGGCGAAGGAGCCAGGAACGAATTCTGTTGGTAGTTTTTACACTACCTTGGTAGGCAGCTGAAAGGCACAAGAAAAGTTGTTGTACCTGCTTTGTGGGCTGAGATGCGGAAACGCTGAATTTTGGAGTCGGCCGTTGACAAAATGTTCCAAACACACCCCATGCACAACTCCACCGGGGAAGGTGCCAGACAGGAGTTCTCTTGGTAGTTTTTACACTACCTTGGTAGGCATCTGAAAGGCACCACAAAAGTTGTTCTACCTGCTTTCTGGGCTGAGATGGGGAAACGCTGAATTTTGGAGTCGGCCGGTGACAAAATGTTCCAAACACACCCCATGCACAACTCCACCACGGAAGGTGCCAGACAGGAGTTCTCCTGGTAGTTTTTACACTACCTTGGTAGGCATCTGAAAGACACCACAAAAGTTGTTCTACCTGCTTTCTGGGCTGAGATGGGGAATCGCTGAATTTTGGAGTCGGCCGGTGACAAAATGTTCCAAACACACCCCATGCACAACTCCACCGGGGAAGGTGCCAGACAGGAGTTCTCCTGGTAGTTTTTACACTACCTTGGTAGGCATCTGAAAGACACCACAAAAGTTGTTCTACCTGCTTTCTGGGCTGAGATGGGGAACAGCTGAATTTTGGACTCGGCCGGTGACAAAATGTTCCAAACAGACACCCCATGCACAACTCCACCGGGGAAGGTGCCAGACAGGAGTTCTCTTGGTAGTTTTTACACTACCTTGGTAGGCATCTAAAAGACACCACAAAAGTTGTTGTACCTGCTTTCTGGGCTGAGATGGGGAACCGCTGAATTTTGGACTCGGCCGGTGACAAAATGTTCCAAACACACCCCATGCACAACTCCACCGGGGAAGGTGCCAGACAGGAGTTCTCCTGGTAGTTTTTACATTGCTCCGGTAGGCATCTGAAAGACACCACAAAAGTTGTTCTACCTGCTTTCTGGGCTGAGATGGGGAAACGCTGAATTTTGGACTCGGCTGGTGACAAAATGTTCCAAACACACCCCATGCACAACTCCACCACGGAAGGTGCCAGACAGGAGTTCTCCTGGTAGTTTTTACACTACCTTGGTAGGCATCTGAAAGACACCACAAAAGTTGTTCTACCTGCTTTCTGGGCTTAGATGGGGAACCGCTGAATTTTGGACTCGGCCGGTGACAAAATGTTCCAAACACACCCCCTGCACAACTCCACCGGGGAAGGTGCCAGACAGGAGTTCTCCTGGTAGTTTTTATACTACCTTGGTAGGCATCTGAAAGACACCACAAAAGTTGTTCTACCTGCTTTCTGGGCTGAGATGGGGAATCGCTGAATTTTGGACTCGGCCGGTGACAAAATGTTCCAAACACACCCCATGCACAACTCCACCGGGGAAGGTGCCAGACAGGAGTTCTCTTCGTAGTTTTTACACTACCTTGGTAGGCATCTGAAAGACACCACAAAAGTTGTTCTACCTGCTTTCTGGGCTGAGATGGGGAACAGCTGAATTTTGGACTCGGCTGGTGATAAAATGTTCCAAACACACCCCCTGCACAACTCCACCGGGGAAGGTGCCAGACAGGAGTTCTCCTGGTAGTTTTTACATTGCTCCGGTAGGCATCTGAAAGACACCACAAAAGTTGTTCTACCTGCTTTCTGGGCTGAGATGGGGAACCGCTGATTTTTGGAGTCGGCCGGTGACAAAATGTTTCACAGACACCCCATGCACAACTCCACCGGGGAAGGTGCCAGACAGGAGTTCTCCTGGTGGTTTTTACACTACCTTGGTAGGCATTTGAAAGGCACCACAAAACTTGTTCTACCTGCTTTCTGGGCTGAGATGGGGAACCGCTGAATTTTGGAGTCGGCTGGTGGCAAAATGTTCCAAACACACCCCCTGCACAACTCCACCGGGGAAGGTGCCAGACAGGAGTTCTCCTGGTAGTTTTTACATTGATCCGGTAGGCATCTGAAAGGCACCACAAAAGTTGTTCTACCTGCTTTCTGGGCTGAGATGGGGAACCGCTGAATTTTGGACTCGGCTGGTGACAAAATGTTCCAAACACACCCCCTGCACAACTCCACCGGGGAAGGTGCCAGACAGGAGTTCTCCTGGTAGTTTTTACACTACCTTGGTAGGCATCTGAAAGACACCACAAAAGTTGTTCTACCTGCTTTCTGGGCTGAGATGGGGAACCGCTGAATTTTGGACTCGGCCGGTGACAAAATGTTCCAAACACACCCCCTGCACAACTCCACCGGGGAAGGTGCCAGACAGGAGTTCTCCTGGTAGTTTTTACATTGCTCCGGTAGGCATCTGAAAGACACCACAAAAGTTGTTCTACCTGCTTTCTGGGCTGAGATGGGGAATCGCTGAATTTTGGACTCGGCTGGTGACAAAATGTTCCAAACACACCCCCTGCACAACTCCACCGGGGAAGGTGCCAGACAGGAGTTCTCCTGGTAGTTTTTACATTGCTCCGGTAGGCATCTGAAAGACACCACAAAAGTTGTTCTACCTGCTTTCTGGGCTGAGATGGGGAACCGCTGAATTTTGGACTCGGCCGGTGACAAAATGTTTCACAGACACCCCATGCACAACTCCACCGGGGAAGGTGCCAGACAGGAGTTCTCTTGGTAGTTTTTACACTACCTTGGTAGGCATTTGAAAGGCACCACAAAAGTTGTTCTTCCTGCTTTCTGGGCTAGGATGGGGAACCGCTGAACTTTGGAGTCGGCTGGTGGCAAAATGTTCCAAACACACCCCCTGCACAACTCCACCGGGGAAGGTGCCAGACAGGAGTTCTCCTGGTAGTTTTTACATTGGTCCGGTAGGCATCTGAAAGACACCACAAAAGTTGTTCTACCTGCTTTCTGGGCTGAGATGGGGAACCGCTGAATTTTGGAGTCGGCCGGTGACAAAATGTTCCACAGACACCCCATGCACAACTCCACCGGGGAAGGTGCCAGGAACGAATTCTGTTGGTAGTTTTTACACTACCTTGGTAGGCAGCTGAAAGGCACAAGAAAAGTTGTTGTACCTGCTTTGTGGGCTGAGATGGGGAACCGCTGAATTTTGGAGTCGGCTGGTGACAAAATGTTCCAAACACACCCCCTGCACAACTCCACCGGGGAAGGTGCCAGACAGGAGTTCTCCTGGTAGTTTTTACATTGCTCCGGTAGGCATCTGAAAGACACCACAAAAGTTGTTCTACCTGCTTTCTGGGCTGAGATGGGGAATCGCTGAATTTTGGACTCGGCCGGTGACAAAATGTTCCAAACACACCCCCTGCACAACTCCACCGGGGAAGGTGCCAGACAGGAGTTCTCTTAGTAGTTTTTACACTACCTTGGTAGGCATCTGAAAGACACCACAAAAGTTGTTCTACCTGCTTTCTGGGCTGAGATGGGGAACCGCTGAATTTTGGAGTCGGCTGGTGACAAAATGTTCCAAACACACCCCATGCACAACTCCACCGGGGAAGGTGCCAGACAGGAGTTCTCTTCGTAGTTTTTACACTACCTTGGTAGGCATCTGAAAGACACCACAAAAGTTGTTCTACCTGCTTTCTGGGCTGAGATGGGGAATCGCTGAATTTTGGACTCGGCTGGTGATAAAATGTTCCAAACACACCCCCTGCACAACTCCACCGGGGAAGGTGCCAGACAGGAGTTCTCCTGGTAGTTTTTACATTGCTCCGGTAGGCATCTGAAAGACACCACAAAAGTTGTTCTACCTGCTTTCTGGGCTGAGATGGGGAACCGCTGAATTTTGGAGTCGGCCGGTGACAAAATGTTTCACAGACACCCCATGCACAACTCCACCGGGGAAGGTGCCAGACAGGAGTTCTCCTGGTAGTTTTTACACTACCTTGGTAGGCATCTGAAAGACACCACAAAAGTTGTTCTGCCTGCTTTCTGGGCTGAGATGGGGAAACGTTGAATTTTGGAGTCGGCTGGTGACAAAATGTTCCAAAAACACCCCCTGCACAACTCCACCGGGGAAGGTGCCAGACAGGAGTTCTCCTGGTAGTTTTTACATTGCTCCGGTAGGCATCTGAAAGACACCACAAAAGTTGTTCTACCTGCTTTCTGGGCTGAGATGGGGAACCGCTGAATTTTGGAGTCGGCCGGTGACAAAATGTTTCACAGACACCCCATGCACAACTCCACCGGGGAAGGTGCCAGGAACGAATTCTGTTGGTAGTTTTTACACTACCTTGGTAGGCAGCTGAAAGGCACAAGAAAAGTTGTTGTACCTGCTTTGTGGGCTGAGATGGGGAACCGCTGAATTTTGGAGTCGGCCGTTGACAAAATGTTCCAAACACACCCCATGCACAACTCCACCGGGGAAGGTGCCAGACAGGAGTTCTCTTGGTAGTTTTTACACTACCTTGGTAGGCATCTGAAAGGCACCACAAAAGTTGTTCTACCTGCTTTCTGGGCTGAGATGGGGAACCGCTGAATTTTGGAGTCGGCCGGTGACAAAATGTTCCAAACACACCCCATGCACAACTCCACCACGGAAGGTGCCAGACAGGAGTTCTCCTGGTAGTTTTTACACTACCTTGGTAGGCATCTGAAAGACACCACAAAAGTTGTTCTTCCTGCTTTCTGGGCTGAGATGGGGAACCGCTGAATTTTGGACTCGGCCGGTGACAAAATGTTCCACAGACACCCCATGCACAACTCCACCGGGGAAGGAGCCAGGAACGAATTCTGTTGGTAGTTTTTACACTACCTTGGTAGGCAGCTGAAAGGCACAAGAAAAGTTGTTGTACCTGCTTTGTGGGCTGAGATGGGGAACCGCTGAATTTTGGAGTCGGCCGGTGACAAAATGTTCCAAACACACCCCATGCACAACTCCACCGGGGAAGGTGCCAGACAGGAGTTCTCTTGGTAGTTTTTACACTACCTTGGTAGGCATCTGAAAGGCACCAAAAAAGTTGTTCTACCTGCTTTCTGGGCTGAGATGGGGAACCGCTGAATTTTGGAGTCGGCCGGTGACAAAATGTTCCAAACACACCCCATGCACAACTCCACCGGGGAAGGTGCCAGACAGGAGTTCTCCTGGTAGTTTTTACACTACCTTGGTAGGCATCTGAAAGACACCACAAAAGTTGTTCTACCTGCTTTCTGGGCTGAGATGGGGAATCGCTGAATTTTGGAGTCGGCCGGTGACAAAATGTTCCAAACACACCCCATGCACAACTCCACCGGGGAAGGTGCCAGACAGGAGTTCTCCTGGTAGTTTTTACACTACCTTGGTAGGCATCTGAAAGACACCACAAAAGTTGTTCTACCTGCTTTCTGGGCTGAGATGGGGAACCGCTGAATTTTGGAGTCGGCCGGTGACAAAATGTTTCACAGACACCCCATGCACATCTCCACCGGGGAAGGTGCCAGACAGGAGTTCTCCTGGTAGTTTTTACATTGCTCCGGTAGGCATCTGAAAGACACCACAAAAGTTGTTCTACCTGCTTTCTGGGCTGAGATGGGGAATCGCTGAATTTTGGACTCGGCTGGTGACAAAATGTTCCAAACACACCCCCTGCACAACTCCACCGGGGAAGGTGCCAGACAGGAGTTCTCCTGGTAGTTTTTACACTACCTTGGTAGGCAGCTGAAAGGCACCACAAAAGTTGTTCTACCTGCTTTCTGGGCTGAGATAGGGAAACGCTGAATTTTGGACTCGGCTGGTGACAAAATGTTCCAAACACACCCCATGCACAACTCCACCGGGGAAGGTGCCAGACAGGAGTTCTCTTAGTAGTTTTTACACTACCTTGGTAGGCATCTGAAAGACACCACAAAAGTTGTTCTACCTGCTTTCTGGGCTGAGATGGGGAAACGCTGAATTTTGGAGTCGGCTGGTGACAAAATGTTCCAAACACACCCCATGCACAACTCCACCGGGGAAGGTGCCAGACAGGAGTTCTCCTGGTAGTTTTTACACTACCTTGGTAGGCATCTGAAAGACACCACAAAAGTTGTTCTACCTGCTTTCTGGGCTGAGATGGGGAAACGCTGAATTTTGGACTCGGCTGGTGACAAAATGTTCCAAACACACCCCATGCACAACTCCACCGGGGAAGGTGCCAGACAGGAGTTCTCCTGGTAGTTTTTACACTACCTTGGTAGGCATCTGAAAGACACCACAAAAGTTGTTCTACCTGCTTTCTGGGCTGAGATGGGGAATCGCTGAATTTTGGACTCGGCCGGTGACAAAATGTTCCAAACACACCCCATGCACAACTCCACCGGGGAAGGTGCCAGACAGGAGTTCTCTTCGTAGTTTTTACACTACCTTGGTAGGCATCTGAAAGACACCACAAAAGTTGTTCTACCTGCTTTCTGGGCTGAGATGGGGAACAGCTGAATTTTGGACTCGGCTGGTGATAAAATGTTCCAAACACACCCCCTGCACAACTCCACCGGGGAAGGTGCCAGACAGGAGTTCTCCTGGTAGTTTTTACATTGCTCCGGTAGGCATCTGAAAGACACCACAAAAGTTGTTCTACCTGCTTTCTGGGCTGAGATGGGGAACCGCTGATTTTTGGAGTCGGCCGGTGACAAAATGTTCCAAACACACCCCATGCACAACTCCACCGGGGAAGGTGCCAGACAGGAGTTCTCCTGGTGGTTTTTACACTACCTTGGTAGGCATCTGAAAGACACCACAAAAGTTGTTCTACCTGCTTTCTGGGCTGAGATGGGGAACAGCTGAATTTTGGACTCGGCCGGTGACAAAATGTTCCAAACACACCCCATGCACAACTCCACCGGGGAAGGTGCCAGACAGGAGTTCTCTTCGTAGTTTTTACACTACCTTGGTAGGCATCTGAAAGACACCACAAAAGTTGTTCTACCAGCTTTCTGGGCTGAGATGGGGAACCGCTGATTTTTGGAGTCGGCCGGTGACAAAATGTTTCACAGACACCCCATGCACAACTCCACCACGGAAGGTGCCAGACAGGAGTTCTCCTGGTAGTTTTTACACTACCTTGGTAGGCATCTGAAAGACACCACAAAAGTTGTTCTACCTGCTTTCTGGGCTGAGATGGGGAACCGCTGATTTTTGGAGTCGGCCGGTGACAAAATGTTTCACAGACACCCCATGCACAACTCCACCGGGGAAGGTGCCAGACAGGAGTTCTCCTGGTGGTTTTTACACTACCTTGGTAGGCATCTGAAAGACACCACAAAAGTTGTTCTACCTGCTTTCTGGGCTGAGATGGGGAACAGCTGAATTTTGGACTCGGCTGGTGATAAAATGTTCCAAACACACCCCCTGCACAACTCCACCGGGGAAGGTGCCAGACAGGAGTTCTCCTGGTAGTTTTTACATTGCTCCAGTAGGCATCTGAAAGACACCACAAAAGTTGTTCTACCTGCTTTCTGGGCTGAGATGGGGAATCGCTGAATTTTGGAGTCGGCCGGTGACAAAATGTTTCACAGACACCCCATGCACAACTCCACCGGGGAAGGTGCCAGACAGGAGTTCTCCTGGTGGTTTTTACACTACCTTGGTAGGCATTTGAAAGGCACCACAAAAGTTGTTCTACCTGCTTTCTGGGCTGAGATGGGGAACCGCTGAATTTTGGACTCGGCCGGTGACAAAATGTTCCACAGACACCCCATGCACAACTCCACCGGGGAAGGAGCCAGGAACGAATTCTGTTGGTAGTTTTTACACTACCTTGGTAGGCAGCTGAAAGGCACAAGAAAAGTTGTTGTACCTGCTTTGTGGGCTGAGATGGGGAACCGCTGAATTTTGATGTCGGCTGGTGACAAAATGTTCCAAACACACCCCCTGCACAACTCCACCGGGGAAGGTGCCAGACAGGAGTTCTCCTGGTAGTTTTTACATTGCTCCGGTAGGCATCTGAAAGACACCACAAAAGTTGTTCTACCTGCTTTCTGGGCTGAGATGGGGAATCGCTGAATTTTGGACTCGGCCGGTGACAAAATGTTCCAAACACACCCCCTGCACAACTCCACCGGGGAAGGTGCCAGACAGGAGTTCTCTTAGTAGTTTTTACACTACCTTGGTAGGCATCTGAAAGACACCACAAAAGTTGTTCTACCTGCTTTCTGGGCTGAGATGGGGAACCGCTGAATTTTGGAGTCGGCTGGTGACAAAATGTTCCAAACACACCCCATGCACAACTCCACCGGGGAAGGTGCCAGACAGGAGTTCTCTTCGTAGTTTTTACACTACCTTGGTAGGCATCTGAAAGACACCACAAAAGTTGTTCTACCTGCTTTCTGGGCTGAGATGGGGAATCGCTGAATTTTGGACTCGGCTGGTGATAAAATGTTCCAAACACACCCCCTGCACAACTCCACCGGGGAAGGTGCCAGACAGGAGTTCTCCTGGTAGTTTTTACATTGCTCCGGTAGGCATCTGAAAGACACCACAAAAGTTGTTCTACCTGCTTTCTGGGCTGAGATGGGGAACCGCTGAATTTTGGAGTCGGCCGGTGACAAAATGTTTCACAGACACCCCATGCACAACTCCACCGGGGAAGGTGCCAGACAGGAGTTCTCCTGGTAGTTTTTACACTACCTTGGTAGGCATCTGAAAGACACCACAAAAGTTGTTCTGCCTGCTTTCTGGGCTGAGATGGGGAAACGTTGAATTTTGGAGTCGGCTGGTGACAAAATGTTCCAAAAACACCCCCTGCACAACTCCACCGGGGAAGGTGCCAGACAGGAGTTCTCCTGGTAGTTTTTACATTGCTCCGGTAGGCATCTGAAAGACACCACAAAAGTTGTTCTACCTGCTTTCTGGGCTGAGATGGGGAACCGCTGAATTTTGGAGTCGGCCGGTGACAAAATGTTTCACAGACACCCCATGCACAACTCCACCGGGGAAGGTGCCAGGAACGAATTCTGTTGGTAGTTTTTACACTACCTTGGTAGGCAGCTGAAAGGCACAAGAAAAGTTGTTGTACCTGCTTTGTGGGCTGAGATGGGGAACCGCTGAATTTTGGAGTCGGCCGTTGACAAAATGTTCCAAACACACCCCATGCACAACTCCACCGGGGAAGGTGCCAGACAGGAGTTCTCTTGGTAGTTTTTACACTACCTTGGTAGGCATCTGAAAGGCACCACAAAAGTTGTTCTACCTGCTTTCTGGGCTGAGATGGGGAACCGCTGAATTTTGGAGTCGGCCGGTGACAAAATGTTCCAAACACACCCCATGCACAACTCCACCACGGAAGGTGCCAGACAGGAGTTCTCCTGGTAGTTTTTACACTACCTTGGTAGGCATCTGAAAGACACCACAAAAGTTGTTCTTCCTGCTTTCTGGGCTGAGATGGGGAACCGCTGAATTTTGGACTCGGCCGGTGACAAAATGTTCCACAGACACCCCATGCACAACTCCACCGGGGAAGGAGCCAGGAACGAATTCTGTTGGTAGTTTTTACACTACCTTGGTAGGCAGCTGAAAGGCACAAGAAAAGTTGTTGTACCTGCTTTGTGGGCTGAGATGGGGAACCGCTGAATTTTGGAGTCGGCCGTTGACAAAATGTTCCAAACACACCCCATGCACAACTCCACCGGGGAAGGTGCCAGACAGGAGTTCTCTTGGTAGTTTTTACACTACCTTGGTAGGCATCTGAAAGGCACCACAAAAGTTGTTCTACCTGCTTTCTGGGCTGAGATGGGGAACCGCTGAATTTTGGAGTCGGCCGGTGACAAAATGTTCCAAACACACCCCATGCACAACTCCACCGGGGAAGGTGCCAGACAGGAGTTCTCCTGGTAGTTTTTACACTACCTTGGTAGGCATCTGAAAGACACCACAAAAGTTGTTCTACCTGCTTTCTGGGCTGAGATGGGGAATCGCTGAATTTTGGAGTCGGCCGGTGACAAAATGTTCCAAACACACCCCATGCACAACTCCACCGGGGAAGGTGCCAGACAGGAGTTCTCCTGGTAGTTTTTACACTACCTTGGTAGGCATCTGAAAGACACCACAAAAGTTGTTCTACCTGCTTTCTGGGCTGAGATGGGGAACCGCTGAATTTTGGAGTCGGCCGGTGACAAAATGTTTCACAGACACCCCATGCACATCTCCACCGGGGAAGGTGCCAGACAGGAGTTCTCCTGGTAGTTTTTACATTGCTCCGGTAGGCATCTGAAAGACACCACAAAAGTTGTTCTACCTGCTTTCTGGGCTGAGATGGGGAATCGCTGAATTTTGGACTCGGCTGGTGACAAAATGTTCCAAACACACCCCCTGCACAACTCCACCGGGGAAGGTGCCAGACAGGAGTTCTCCTGGTAGTTTTTACACTACCTTGGTAGGCAGCTGAAAGGCACCACAAAAGTTGTTCTACCTGCTTTCTGGGCTGAGATAGGGAAACGCTGAATTTTGGACTCGGCTGGTGACAAAATGTTCCAAACACACCCCATGCACAACTCCACCGGGGAAGGTGCCAGACAGGAGTTCTCTTAGTAGTTTTTACACTACCTTGGTAGGCATCTGAAAGACACCACAAAAGTTGTTCTACCTGCTTTCTGGGCTGAGATGGGGAAACGCTGAATTTTGGAGTCGGCTGGTGACAAAATGTTCCAAACACACCCCATGCACAACTCCACCGGGGAAGGTGCCAGACAGGAGTTCTCCTGGTAGTTTTTACACTACCTTGGTAGGCATCTGAAAGACACCACAAAAGTTGTTCTACCTGCTTTCTGGGCTGAGATGGGGAAACGCTGAATTTTGGACTCGGCTGGTGACAAAATGTTCCAAACACACCCCATGCACAACTCCACCGGGGAAGGTGCCAGACAGGAGTTCTCCTGGTAGTTTTTACACTACCTTGGTAGGCATCTGAAAGACACCACAAAAGTTGTTCTACCTGCTTTCTGGGCTGAGATGGGGAATCGCTGAATTTTGGACTCGGCCGGTGACAAAATGTTCCAAACACACCCCATGCACAACTCCACCGGGGAAGGTGCCAGACAGGAGTTCTCTTCGTAGTTTTTACACTACCTTGGTAGGCATCTGAAAGACACCACAAAAGTTGTTCTACCTGCTTTCTGGGCTGAGATGGGGAACAGCTGAATTTTGGACTCGGCTGGTGATAAAATGTTCCAAACACACCCCCTGCACAACTCCACCGGGGAAGGTGCCAGACAGGAGTTCTCCTGGTAGTTTTTACATTGCTCCGGTAGGCATCTGAAAGACACCACAAAAGTTGTTCTACCTGCTTTCTGGGCTGAGATGGGGAACCGCTGATTTTTGGAGTCGGCCGGTGACAAAATGTTCCAAACACACCCCATGCACAACTCCACCGGGGAAGGTGCCAGACAGGAGTTCTCCTGGTGGTTTTTACACTACCTTGGTAGGCATCTGAAAGACACCACAAAAGTTGTTCTACCTGCTTTCTGGGCTGAGATGGGGAACAGCTGAATTTTGGACTCGGCCGGTGACAAAATGTTCCAAACACACCCCATGCACAACTCCACCGGGGAAGGTGCCAGACAGGAGTTCTCTTAGTAGTTTTTACACTACCTTGGTAGGCATCTGAAAGACACCACAAAAGTTGTTCTACCAGCTTTCTGGGCTGAGATGGGGAACCGCTGATTTTTGGAGTCGGCCGGTGACAAAATGTTTCACAGACACCCCATGCACAACTCCACCACGGAAGGTGCCAGACAGGAGTTCTCCTGGTAGTTTTTACACTACCTTGGTAGGCATCTGAAAGACACCACAAAAGTTGTTCTACCTGCTTTCTGGGCTGAGATGGGGAACCGCTGATTTTTGGAGTCGGCCGGTGACAAAATGTTTCACAGACACCCCATGCACAACTCCACCGGGGAAGGTGCCAGACAGGAGTTCTCCTGGTGGTTTTTACACTACCTTGGTAGGCATCTGAAAGACACCACAAAAGTTGTTCTACCTGCTTTCTGGGCTGAGATGGGGAACAGCTGAATTTTGGACTCGGCTGGTGATAAAATGTTCCAAACACACCCCCTGCACAACTCCACCGGGGAAGGTGCCAGACAGGAGTTCTCCTGGTAGTTTTTACATTGCTCCAGTAGGCATCTGAAAGACACCACAAAAGTTGTTCTACCTGCTTTCTGGGCTGAGATGGGGAATCGCTGAATTTTGGAGTCGGCCGGTGACAAAATGTTTCACAGACACCCCATGCACAACTCC
This sequence comes from Falco cherrug, assembly GCF_023634085.1. Lineage (NCBI taxonomy): Eukaryota > Metazoa > Chordata > Aves > Falconiformes > Falconidae > Falco > Falco cherrug. The sequence goes on along the minus strand of NC_073701.1, from coordinate 94,304,874 downwards.
ACCGGGGAAGGTGCCAGACAGGAGTTCTCTTGATAGTTTTTACACTACCTTGGTAGGCATTTGAAAGGCACCACAAAAGTTGTTCTACCTGCTTTCTGGGCTGAGATGGGGAACCGCTGAATTTTGGACTCGGCCGGTGACAAAATGTTCCACAGACACCCCATGCACAACTCCACCGGGGAAGGAGCCAGGAACGAATTCTGTTGGTAGTTTTTACACTACCTTGGTAGGCAGCTGAAAGGCACAAGAAAAGTTGTTGTACCTGCTTTGTGGGCTGAGATGGGGAACCGCTGAATTTTGGAGTCGGCCGTTGACAAAATGTTCCAAACACACCCCATGCACAACTCCACCGGGGAAGGTGCCAGACAGGAGTTCTCTTGGTAGTTTTTACACTACCTTGGTAGGCATCTGAAAGGCACCAAAAAAGTTGTTCTACCTGCTTTCTGGGCTGAGATGGGGAACCGCTGAATTTTGGAGTCGGCCGGTGACAAAATGTTCCAAACACACCCCATGCACAACTCCACCACGGAAGGTGCCAGACAGGAGTTCTCCTGGTAGTTTTTACACTACCTTGGTAGGCATCTGAAAGACACCACAAAAGTTGTTCTACCTGCTTTCTGGGCTGAGATGGGGAATCGCTGAATTTTGGAGTCGGCCGGTGACAAAATGTTCCAAACACACCCCATGCACAACTCCACCGGGGAAGGTGCCAGACAGGAGTTCTCCTGGTAGTTTTTACACTACCTTGGTAGGCATCTGAAAGACACCACAAAAGTTGTTCTACCTGCTTTCTGGGCTGAGATGGGGAACCGCTGAATTTTGGAGTCGGCCGGTGACAAAATGTTTCACAGACACCCCATGCACATCTCCACCGGGGAAGGTGCCAGACAGGAGTTCTCCTGGTGGTTTTTACACTACCTTGGTAGGCATTTGAAAGGCACCACAAAAGTTGTTCTTCCTGCTTTCTGGGCTGAGATGGGGAACCGCTGAATTTTGGAGTCGGCTGGTGACAAAATGTTCCACAGACACCCCATGCACAACTCCACCGGCGAAGGAGCCAGGAACGAATTCTGTTGGTAGTTTTTACACTACCTTGGTAGGCAGCTGAAAGGCACAAGAAAAGTTGTTGTACCTGCTTTGTGGGCTGAGATGCGGAAACGCTGAATTTTGGAGTCGGCCGTTGACAAAATGTTCCAAACACACCCCATGCACAACTCCACCGGGGAAGGTGCCAGACAGGAGTTCTCTTCGTAGTTTTTACACTACCTTGGTAGGCATCTGAAAGGCACCACAAAAGTTGTTCTACCTGCTTTCTGGGCTGAGATGGGGAACAGCTGAATTTTGGACTCGGCTGGTGATAAAATGTTCCAAACACACCCCCTGCACAACTCCACCGGGGAAGGTGCCAGACAGGAGTTCTCCTGGTAGTTTTTACATTGCTCCGGTAGGCATCTGAAAGACACCACAAAAGTTGTTCTACCTGCTTTCTGGGCTGAGATGGGGAACCGCTGATTTTTGGAGTCGGCCGGTGACAAAATGTTCCAAACACACCCCATGCACAACTCCACCGGGGAAGGTGCCAGACAGGAGTTCTCCTGGTGGTTTTTACACTACCTTGGTAGGCATCTGAAAGACACCACAAAAGTTGTTCTACCTGCTTTCTGGGCTGAGATGGGGAACAGCTGAATTTTGGACTCGGCCGGTGACAAAATGTTCCAAACACACCCCATGCACAACTCCACCGGGGAAGGTGCCAGACAGGAGTTCTCTTCGTAGTTTTTACACTACCTTGGTAGGCATCTGAAAGACACCACAAAAGTTGTTCTACCAGCTTTCTGGGCTGAGATGGGGAACCGCTGATTTTTGGAGTCGGCCGGTGACAAAATGTTTCACAGACACCCCATGCACAACTCCACCACGGAAGGTGCCAGACAGGAGTTCTCCTGGTAGTTTTTACACTACCTTGGTAGGCATCTGAAAGACACCACAAAAGTTGTTCTACCTGCTTTCTGGGCTGAGATGGGGAACCGCTGATTTTTGGAGTCGGCCGGTGACAAAATGTTTCACAGACACCCCATGCACAACTCCACCGGGGAAGGTGCCAGACAGGAGTTCTCCTGGTGGTTTTTACACTACCTTGGTAGGCATCTGAAAGACACCACAAAAGTTGTTCTACCTGCTTTCTGGGCTGAGATGGGGAACAGCTGAATTTTGGACTCGGCTGGTGATAAAATGTTCCAAACACACCCCCTGCACAACTCCACCGGGGAAGGTGCCAGACAGGAGTTCTCCTGGTAGTTTTTACATTGCTCCAGTAGGCATCTGAAAGACACCACAAAAGTTGTTCTACCTGCTTTCTGGGCTGAGATGGGGAATCGCTGAATTTTGGAGTCGGCCGGTGACAAAATGTTTCACAGACACCCCATGCACAACTCCACCGGGGAAGGTGCCAGACAGGAGTTCTCCTGGTGGTTTTTACACTACCTTGGTAGGCATTTGAAAGGCACCACAAAAGTTGTTCTACCTGCTTTCTGGGCTGAGATGGGGAACCGCTGAATTTTGGACTCGGCCGGTGACAAAATGTTCCACAGACACCCCATGCACAACTCCACCGGGGAAGGAGCCAGGAACGAATTCTGTTGGTAGTTTTTACACTACCTTGGTAGGCAGCTGAAAGGCACAAGAAAAGTTGTTGTACCTGCTTTGTGGGCTGAGATGGGGAACCGCTGAATTTTGGAGTCGGCCGTTGACAAAATGTTCCAAACACACCCCATGCACAACTCCACCGGGGAAGGTGCCAGACAGGAGTTCTCTTGGTAGTTTTTACACTACCTTGGTAGGCATCTGAAAGGCACCAAAAAAGTTGTTCTACCTGCTTTCTGGGCTGAGATGGGGAACCGCTGAATTTTGGAGTCGGCCGGTGACAAAATGTTCCAAACACACCCCATGCACAACTCCACCACGGAAGGTGCCAGACAGGAGTTCTCCTGGTAGTTTTTACACTACCTTGGTAGGCATCTGAAAGACACCACAAAAGTTGTTCTACCTGCTTTCTGGGCTGAGATGGGGAATCGCTGAATTTTGGAGTCGGCCGGTGACAAAATGTTCCAAACACACCCCATGCACAACTCCACCGGGGAAGGTGCCAGACAGGAGTTCTCCTGGTAGTTTTTACACTACCTTGGTAGGCATCTGAAAGACACCACAAAAGTTGTTCTACCTGCTTTCTGGGCTGAGATGGGGAACCGCTGAATTTTGGAGTCGGCCGGTGACAAAATGTTTCACAGACACCCCATGCACATCTCCACCGGGGAAGGTGCCAGACAGGAGTTCTCCTGGTGGTTTTTACACTACCTTGGTAGGCATTTGAAAGGCACCACAAAAGTTGTTCTTCCTGCTTTCTGGGCTGAGATGGGGAACCGCTGAATTTTGGAGTCGGCTGGTGACAAAATGTTCCACAGACACCCCATGCACAACTCCACCGGCGAAGGAGCCAGGAACGAATTCTGTTGGTAGTTTTTACACTACCTTGGTAGGCAGCTGAAAGGCACAAGAAAAGTTGTTGTACCTGCTTTGTGGGCTGAGATGCGGAAACGCTGAATTTTGGAGTCGGCCGTTGACAAAATGTTCCAAACACACCCCATGCACAACTCCACCGGGGAAGGTGCCAGACAGGAGTTCTCTTGGTAGTTTTTACACTACCTTGGTAGGCATCTGAAAGGCACCACAAAAGTTGTTCTACCTGCTTTCTGGGCTGAGATGGGGAAACGCTGAATTTTGGAGTCGGCCGGTGACAAAATGTTCCAAACACACCCCATGCACAACTCCACCACGGAAGGTGCCAGACAGGAGTTCTCCTGGTAGTTTTTACACTACCTTGGTAGGCATCTGAAAGACACCACAAAAGTTGTTCTACCTGCTTTCTGGGCTGAGATGGGGAATCGCTGAATTTTGGAGTCGGCCGGTGACAAAATGTTCCAAACACACCCCATGCACAACTCCACCGGGGAAGGTGCCAGACAGGAGTTCTCCTGGTAGTTTTTACACTACCTTGGTAGGCATCTGAAAGACACCACAAAAGTTGTTCTACCTGCTTTCTGGGCTGAGATGGGGAATCGCTGAATTTTGGACTCGGCCGGTGACAAAATGTTCCAAACACACCCCATGCACAACTCCACCGGGGAAGGTGCCAGACAGGAGTTCTCTTGGTAGTTTTTACACTACCTTGGTAGGCATCTAAAAGACACCACAAAAGTTGTTGTACCTGCTTTCTGGGCTGAGATGGGGAACCGCTGAATTTTGGACTCGGCCGGTGACAAAATGTTCCAAACACACCCCCTGCACAACTCCACCGGGGAAGGTGCCAGACAGGAGTTCTCCTGGTAGTTTTTACATTGCTCCGGTAGGCATCTGAAAGACACCACAAAAGTTGTTCTACCTGCTTTCTGGGCTGAGATGGGGAAACGCTGAATTTTGGACTCGGCTGGTGACAAAATGTTCCAAACACACCCCATGCACAACTCCACCACGGAAGGTGCCAGACAGGAGTTCTCCTGGTAGTTTTTACACTACCTTGGTAGGCATCTGAAAGACACCACAAAAGTTGTTCTACCTGCTTTCTGGGCTGAGATGGGGAACCGCTGAATTTTGGACTCGGCCGGTGACAAAATGTTCCAAACACACCCCATGCACAACTCCACCGGGGAAGGTGCCAGACAGGAGTTCTCTTGGTAGTTTTTACACTACCTTGGTAGGCATCTGAAAGACACCACAAAAGTTGTTCTACCTGCTTTCTGGGCTGAGATGGGGAACAGCTGAATTTTGGACTCGGCTGGTGATAAAATGTTCCAAAAACACCCCCTGCACAACTCCACCGGGGAAGGTGCCAGACAGGAGTTCTCCTGGTAGTTTTTACATTGCTCCGGTAGGCATCTGAAAGACACCACAAAAGTTGTTCTACCTGCTTTCTGGGCTGAGATGGGGAACCGCTGATTTTTGGAGTCGGCCGGTGACAAAATGTTTCACAGACACCCCATGCACAACTCCACCGGGGAAGGTGCCAGACAGGAGTTCTCCTGGTGGTTTTTACACTACCTTGGTAGGCATTTGAAAGGCACCACAAAACTTGTTCTACCTGCTTTCTGGGCTGAGATGGGGAACCGCTGAATTTTGGAGTCGGCTGGTGGCAAAATGTTCCAAACACACCCCCTGCACAACTCCACCGGGGAAGGTGCCAGACAGGAGTTCTCCTGGTAGTTTTTACATTGATCCGGTAGGCAGCTGAAAGGCACCACAAAAGTTGTTCTACCTGCTTTCTGGGCTGAGATGGGGAAACGCTGAATTTTGGACTCGGCTGGTGACAAAATGTTCCAAACACACCCCATGCACAACTCCACCGGGGAAGGTGCCAGACAGGAGTTCTCCTGGTAGTTTTTACACTACCTTGGTAGGCATCTGAAAGACACCACAAAAGTTGTTCTACCTGCTTTCTGGGCTGAGATGGGGAACCGCTGAATTTTGGACTCGGCCGGTGACAAAATGTTCCAAACACACCCCATGCACAACTCCACCGGGGAAGGTGCCAGACAGGAGTTCTCCTGGTAGTTTTTACATTGCTCCGGTAGGCATCTGAAAGACACCACAAAAGTTGTTCTACCTGCTTTCTGGGCTGAGATGGGGAATCGCTGAATTTTGGACTCGGCTGGTGACAAAATGTTCCAAACACACCCCCTGCACAACTCCACCGGGGAAGGTGCCAGACAGGAGTTCTCCTGGTAGTTTTTACATTGCTCCGGTAGGCATCTGAAAGACACCACAAAAGTTGTTCTACCTGCTTTCTGGGCTGAGATGGGGAACCGCTGAATTTTGGACTCGGCCGGTGACAAAATGTTTCACAGACACCCCATGCACAACTCCACCGGGGAAGGTGCCAGACAGGAGTTCTCTTGGTAGTTTTTACACTACCTTGGTAGGCATTTGAAAGGCACCACAAAAGTTGTTCTTCCTGCTTTCTGGGCTAGGATGGGGAACCGCTGAACTTTGGAGTCGGCTGGTGGCAAAATGTTCCAAACACACCCCCTGCACAACTCCACCGGGGAAGGTGCCAGACAGGAGTTCTCCTGGTAGTTTTTACATTGGTCCGGTAGGCATCTGAAAGACACCACAAAAGTTGTTCTACCTGCTTTCTGGGCTGAGATGGGGAACCGCTGAATTTTGGAGTCGGCCGGTGACAAAATGTTCCACAGACACCCCATGCACAACTCCACCGGGGAAGGTGCCAGGAACGAATTCTGTTGGTAGTTTTTACACTACCTTGGTAGGCAGCTGAAAGGCACAAGAAAAGTTGTTGTACCTGCTTTGTGGGCTGAGATGGGGAACCGCTGAATTTTGGAGTCGGCTGGTGACAAAATGTTCCAAACACACCCCCTGCACAACTCCACCGGGGAAGGTGCCAGACAGGAGTTCTCCTGGTAGTTTTTACATTGCTCCGGTAGGCATCTGAAAGACACCACAAAAGTTGTTCTACCTGCTTTCTGGGCTGAGATGGGGAACAGCTGAATTTTGGACTCGGCTGGTGAAAAATGTTCCAAACACACCCCATGCACAACTCCACCACGGAAGGTGCCAGACAGGAGTTCTCCTGGTAGTTTTTACACTACCTTGGTAGGCATCTGAAAGACACCACAAAAGTTGTTCTACCTGCTTTCTGGGCTGAGATGGGGAACCGCTGAATTTTGGACTCGGCCGGTGACAAAATGTTTCACAGACACCCCATGCACAACTCCACCGGGGAAGGTGCCAGACAGGAGTTCTCTTGGTAGTTTTTACACTACCTTGGTAGGCATCTGAAAGACACCACAAAAGTTGTTCTACCTGCTTTCTGGGCTGAGATGGGGAACAGCTGAATTTTGGACTCGGCTGGTGATAAAATGTTCCAAACACACCCCCTGCACAACTCCACCGGGGAAGGTGCCAGACAGGAGTTCTCCTGGTAGTTTTTACATTGCTCCGGTAGGCATCTGAAAGACACCACAAAAGTTGTTCTACCTGCTTTCTGGGCTGAGATGGGGAACCGCTGATTTTTGGAGTCGGCCGGTGACAAAATGTTTCACAGACACCCCATGCACAACTCCACCGGGGAAGGTGCCAGACAGGAGTTCTCCTGGTGGTTTTTACACTACCTTGGTAGGCATTTGAAAGGCACCACAAAACTTGTTCTACCTGCTTTCTGGGCTGAGATGGGGAACCGCTGAATTTTGGAGTCGGCTGGTGGCAAAATGTTCCAAACACACCCCCTGCACAACTCCACCGGGGAAGGTGCCAGACAGGAGTTCTCCTGGTAGTTTTTACATTGATCCGGTAGGCAGCTGAAAGGCACCACAAAAGTTGTTCTACCTGCTTTCTGGGCTGAGATGGGGAACCGCTGAATTTTGGACTCGGCTGGTGACAAAATGTTCCAAACACACCCCCTGCACAACTCCACCGGGGAAGGTGCCAGACAGGAGTTCTCTTCGTAGTTTTTACACTACCTTGGTAGGCATCTGAAAGACACCACAAAAGTTGTTCTACCTGCTTTCTGGGCTGAGATGGGGAATCGCTGAATTTTGGACTCGGCTGGTGACAAAATGTTCCAAACACACCCCCTGCACAACTCCACCGGGGAAGGTGCCAGACAGGAGTTCTCCTGGTAGTTTTTACATTGCTCCGGTAGGCATCTGAAAGACACCACAAAAGTTGTTCTACCTGCTTTCTGGGCTGAGATGGGGAACCGCTGAATTTTGGACTCGGCCGGTGACAAAATGTTTCACAGACACCCCATGCACAACTCCACCGGGGAAGGTGCCAGACAGGAGTTCTCTTGGTAGTTTTTACACTACCTTGGTAGGCATTTGAAAGGCACCACAAAAGTTGTTCTTCCTGCTTTCTGGGCTAGGATGGGGAACCGCTGAACTTTGGAGTCGGCTGGTGACAAAATGTTCCAAACACACCCCATGCACAACTCCACCGGGGAAGGTGCCAGACAGGAGTTCTCCTGGTAGTTTTTACACTACCTTGGTAGGCATTTGAAAGACACCACAAAAGTTGTTCTACCTGCTTTCTGGGCTGAGATGGGGAACCGCTGAATTTTGGAGTCGGCCGGTGACAAAATGTTCCACAGACACCCCATGCACAACTCCACCGGGGAAGGTGCCAGGAACGAATTCTGTTGGTAGTTTTTACACTACCTTGGTAGGCAGCTGAAAGGCACAAGAAAAGTTGTTGTACCTGCTTTGTGGGCTGAGATGGGGAACCGCTGAATTTTGGAGTCGGCTGGTGACAAAATGTTCCAAACACACCCCCTGCACAACTCCACCGGGGAAGGTGCCAGACAGGAGTTCTCCTGGTAGTTTTTACATTGCTCCGGTAGGCATCTGAAAGACACCACAAAAGTTGTTCTACCTGCTTTCTGGGCTGAGATGGGGAACAGCTGAATTTTGGACTCGGCTGGTGAAAAATGTTCCAAACACACCCCATGCACAACTCCACCGGGGAAGGTGCCAGACAGGAGTTCTCCTGGTAGTTTTTACACTACCTTGGTAGGCATCTGAAAGACACCACAAAAGTTGTTCTACCTGCTTTCTGGGCTGAGATGGGGAACCGCTGAATTTTGGACTCGGCCGGTGACAAAATGTTTCACAGACACCCCATGCACAACTCCACCGGGGAAGGTGCCAGACAGGAGTTCTCTTGGTAGTTTTTACACTACCTTGGTAGGCATTTGAAAGGCACCACAAAAGTTGTTCTTCCTGCTTTCTGGGCTAGGATGGGGAACCGCTGAACTTTGGAGTCGGCTGGTGGCAAAATGTTCCAAACACACCCCCTGCACAACTCCACCGGGGAAGGTGCCAGACAGGAGTTCTCCTGGTAGTTTTTACATTGGTCCGGTAGGCATCTGAAAGACACCACAAAAGTTGTTCTACCTGCTTTCTGGGCTGAGATGGGGAACCGCTGAATTTTGGAGTCGGCCGGTGACAAAATGTTCCACAGACACCCCATGCACAACTCCACCGGGGAAGGTGCCAGGAACGAATTCTGTTGGTAGTTTTTACACTACCTTGGTAGGCAGCTGAAAGGCACAAGAAAAGTTGTTGTACCTGCTTTGTGGGCTGAGATGGGGAACCGCTGAATTTTGGAGTCGGCTGGTGACAAAATGTTCCAAACACACCCCCTGCACAACTCCACCGGGGAAGGTGCCAGACAGGAGTTCTCCTGGTAGTTTTTACATTGCTCCGGTAGGCATCTGAAAGACACCACAAAAGTTGTTCTACCTGCTTTCTGGGCTGAGATGGGGAACAGCTGAATTTTGGACTCGGCTGGTGAAAAATGTTCCAAACACACCCCATGCACAACTCCACCACGGAAGGTGCCAGACAGGAGTTCTCCTGGTAGTTTTTACACTACCTTGGTAGGCATCTGAAAGACACCACAAAAGTTGTTCTACCTGCTTTCTGGGCTGAGATGGGGAACCGCTGAATTTTGGACTCGGCCGGTGACAAAATGTTCCAAACACACCCCATGCACAACTCCACCGGGGAAGGTGCCAGACAGGAGTTCTCTTAGTAGTTTTTACACTACCTTGGTAGGCATCTGAAAGACACCACAAAAGTTGTTCTACCTGCTTTCTGGGCTGAGATGGGGAACCGCTGAATTTTGGAGTCGGCTGGTGACAAAATGTTCCAAACACACCCCATGCACAACTCCACCGGGGAAGGTGCCAGACAGGAGTTCTCTTCGTAGTTTTTACACTACCTTGGTAGGCATCTGAAAGACACCACAAAAGTTGTTCTACCTGCTTTCTGGGCTGAGATGGGGAATCGCTGAATTTTGGACTCGGCTGGTGATAAAATGTTCCAAACACACCCCCTGCACAACTCCACCGGGGAAGGTGCCAGACAGGAGTTCTCCTGGTAGTTTTTACATTGCTCCGGTAGGCATCTGAAAGACACCACAAAAGTTGTTCTACCTGCTTTCTGGGCTGAGATGGGGAACCGCTGAATTTTGGAGTCGGCCGGTGACAAAATGTTTCACAGACACCCCATGCACAACTCCACCGGGGAAGGTGCCAGACAGGAGTTCTCCTGGTAGTTTTTACACTACCTTGGTAGGCATCTGAAAGACACCACAAAAGTTGTTCTACCTGCTTTCTGGGCTGAGATGGGGAAACGCTGAATTTTGGAGTCGGCTGGTGACAAAATGTTCCAAAAACACCCCCTGCACAACTCCACCGGGGAAGGTGCCAGACAGGAGTTCTCCTGGTAGTTTTTACATTGCTCCGGTAGGCATCTGAAAGACACCACAAAAGTTGTTCTACCTGCTTTCTGGGCTGAGATGGGGAACCGCTGAATTTTGGAGTCGGCCGGTGACAAAATGTTTCACAGACACCCCATGCACAACTCCACCGGGGAAGGTGCCAGGAACGAATTCTGTTGGTAGTTTTTACACTACCTTGGTAGGCAGCTGAAAGGCACAAGAAAAGTTGTTGTACCTGCTTTGTGGGCTGAGATGGGGAACCGCTGAATTTTGGAGTCGGCCGTTGACAAAATGTTCCAAACACACCCCATGCACAACTCCACCGGGGAAGGTGCCAGACAGGAGTTCTCTTGGTAGTTTTTACACTACCTTGGTAGGCATCTGAAAGGCACCACAAAAGTTGTTCTACCTGCTTTCTGGGCTGAGATGGGGAACCGCTGAATTTTGGAGTCGGCCGGTGACAAAATGTTCCAAACACACCCCATGCACAACTCCACCACGGAAGGTGTCAGACAGGAGTTCTCCTGGTAGTTTTTACACTACCTTGGTAGGCATCTGAAAGACACCACAAAAGTTGTTCTACCTGCTTTCTGGGCTGAGATGGGGAACCGCTGAATTTTGGAGTCGGCCGGTGACAAAATGTTCCAAACACACCCCCTGCACAACTCCACCGGGGAAGGTGCCAGGAACGAATTCTGTTGGTAGTTTTTACACTACCTTGGTAGGCAGCTGAAAGGTACAAGAAAAGTTGTTGTACCTGCTTTGTGGGCTGAGATGGGGAACCGCTGAATTTTGGAGTCGGCCGTTGACAAAATGTTCCAAACACACCCCATGCACAACTCCACCGGGGAAGGTGCCAGAAAGGAGTTCTCTTGGTAGTTTTTACACTACCTTGGTAGGCATCTGAAAGGCACCACAAAAGTTGTTCTACCTGCTTTCTGGGCTGAGATGGGGAAACGCTGAATTTTGGAGTCGGCCGGTGACAAAATGTTCCAAACACACCCCATGCACAACTCCACCACGGAAGGTGCCAGACAGGAGTTCTCCTGGTAGTTTTTACACTACCTTGGTAGGCATCTGAAAGACACCACAAAAGTTGTTCTACCTGCTTTCTGGGCTGAGATGGGGAATCGCTGAATTTTGGAGTCGGCCGGTGACAAAATGTTCCAAACACACCCCATGCACAACTCCACCGGGGAAGGTGCCAGACAGGAGTTCTCCTGGTAGTTTTTACACTACCTTGGTAGGCATCTGAAAGACACCACAAAAGTTGTTCTACCTGCTTTCTGGGCTGAGATGGGGAACCGCTGAATTTTGGACTCGGCCGGTGACAAAATGTTCCAAACACACCCCATGCACAACTCCACCACGGAAGGTGCCAGACAGGAGTTCTCCTGGTAGTTTTTACATTGCTCCGGTAGGCATCTGAAAGACACCACAAAAGTTGTTCTACCTGCTTTCTGGGCTGAGATGGGGAATCGCTGAATTTTGGACTCGGCTGGTGACAAAATGTTCCAAACACACCCCCTGCACAACTCCACCGGGGAAGGTGCCAGACAGGAGTTCTCCTGGTAGTTTTTACACTACCTTGGTAGGCAGCTGAAAGGCACCACAAAAGTTGTTCTACCTGCTTTCTGGGCTGAGATAGGGAAACGCTGAATTTTGGACTCGGCTGGTGACAAAATGTTCCAAACACACCCCATGCACAACTCCACCGGGGAAGGTGCCAGACAGGAGTTCTCTTAGTAGTTTTTACACTACCTTGGTAGGCATCTGAAAGACACCACAAAAGTTGTTCTACCTGCTTTCTGGGCTGAGATGGGGAACCGCTGAATTTTGGACTCGGCTGGTGACAAAATGTTCCAAACACACCCCCTGCACAACTCCACCGGGGAAGGTGCCAGACAGGAGTTCTCCTGGTAGTTTTTACACTACCTTGGTAGGCATCTGAAAGACACCACAAAAGTTGTTCTACCTGCTTTCTGGGCTGAGATGGGGAACCGCTGAATTTTGGACTCGGCTGGTGACAAAATGTTCCAAACACACCCCCTGCACAACTCCACCGGGGAAGGTGCCAGGAACGAATTCTGTTGGTAGTTTTTACACTACCTTGGTAGGCAGCTGAAAGGCACAAGAAAAGTTGTTGTACCTGCTTTGTGGGCTGAGATGGGGAACCGCTGAATTTTGGACTCGGCCGGTGACAAAATGTTCCAAACACACCCCCTGCACAACTCCACCGGGGAAGGTGCCAGACAGGAGTTCTCCTGGTAGTTTTTACACTACCTTGGTAGGCATCTGAAAGACACCACAAAAGTTGTTCTACCTGCTTTCTGGGCTGAGATGGGGAAACGCTGAATTTTGGAGTCGGCTGGTGACAAAATGTTCCAAACACACCCCCTGCACAACTCCACCGGGGAAGGTGCCAGACAGGAGTTCTCCTGGTAGTTTTTACATTGGTCCGGTAGGCATCTGAAAGACACCACAAAAGTTGTTCTACCTGCTTTCTGGGCTGAGATGGGGAACCGCTGAATTTTGGAGTCGGCCGGTGACAAAATGTTCCACAGACACCCCATGCACAACTCCACCGGGGAAGGTGCCAGGAACGAATTCTGTTGGTAGTTTTTACACTACCTTGGTAGGCAGCTGAAAGGCACAAGAAAAGTTGTTGTACCTGCTTTGTGGGCTGAGATGGGGAACCGCTGAATTTTGGAGTCGGCTGGTGACAAAATGTTCCAAACACACCCCCTGCACAACTCCACCGGGGAAGGTGCCAGACAGGAGTTCTCCTGGTAGTTTTTACATTGCTCCGGTAGGCATCTGAAAGACACCACAAAAGTTGTTCTACCTGCTTTCTGGGCTGAGATGGGGAACAGCTGAATTTTGGACTCGGCTGGTGAAAAATGTTCCAAACACACCCCATGCACAACTCCACCACGGAAGGTGCCAGACAGGAGTTCTCCTGGTAGTTTTTACACTACCTTGGTAGGCATCTGAAAGACACCACAAAAGTTGTTCTACCTGCTTTCTGGGCTGAGATGGGGAACCGCTGAATTTTGGACTCGGCCGGTGACAAAATGTTCCAAACACACCCCATGCACAACTCCACCGGGGAAGGTGCCAGACAGGAGTTCTCCTGGTAGTTTTTACACTACCTTGGTAGGCATCTGAAAGACACCACAAAAGTTGTTCTACCTGCTTTCTGGGCTGAGATGGGGAAACGCTGAATTTTGGAGTCGGCTGGTGACAAAATGTTCCAAAAACACCCCCTGCACAACTCCACCGGGGAAGGTGCCAGACAGGAGTTCTCCTGGTAGTTTTTACATTGGTCCGGTAGGCATCTGAAAGACACCACAAAAGTTGTTCTACCTGCTTTCTGGGCTGAGATGGGGAACCGCTGAATTTTGGAGTCGGCCGGTGACAAAATGTTTCACAGACACCCCATGCACAACTCCACCGGGGAAGGTGCCAGGAACGAATTCTGTTGGTAGTTTTTACACTACCTTGGTAGGCAGCTGAAAGGCACAAGAAAAGTTGTTGTACCTGCTTTGTGGGCTGAGATGGGGAACCGCTGAATTTTGGAGTCGGCCGTTGACAAAATGTTCCAAACACACCCCATGCACAACTCCACCGGGGAAGGTGCCAGACAGGAGTTCTCTTGGTAGTTTTTACACTACCTTGGTAGGCATCTGAAAGGCACCACAAAAGTTGTTCTACCTGCTTTCTGGGCTGAGATGGGGAACCGCTGAATTTTGGAGTCGGCCGGTGACAAAATGTTCCAAACACACCCCATGCACAACTCCACCACGGAAGGTGTCAGACAGGAGTTCTCCTGGTAGTTTTTACACTACCTTGGTAGGCATCTGAAAGACACCACAAAAGTTGTTCTACCTGCTTTCTGGGCTGAGATGGGGAACAGCTGAATTTTGGAGTCGGCCGGTGACAAAATGTTCCAAACACACCCCCTGCACAACTCCACCGGGGAAGATGCCAGGAACGAATTCTGTTGGTAGTTTTTACACTACCTTGGTAGGCAGCTGAAAGGTACAAGAAAAGTTGTTGTACCTGCTTTGTGGGCTGAGATGGGGAACCGCTGAATTTTGGAGTCGGCCGTTGACAAAATGTTCCAAACACACCCCATGCACAACTCCACCGGGGAAGGTGCCAGAAAGGAGTTCTCTTGGTAGTTTTTACACTACCTTGGTAGGCATCTGAAAGGCACCACAAAAGTTGTTCTACCTGCTTTCTGGGCTGAGATGGGGAAACGCTGAATTTTGGAGTCGGCCGGTGACAAAATGTTCCAAACACACCCCATGCACAACTCCACCACGGAAGGTGCCAGACAGGAGTTCTCCTGGTAGTTTTTACACTACCTTGGTAGGCATCTGAAAGACACCACAAAAGTTGTTCTACCTGCTTTCTGGGCTGAGATGGGGAATCGCTGAATTTTGGAGTCGGCCGGTGACAAAATGTTCCAAACACACCCCATGCACAACTCCACCGGGGAAGGTGCCAGACAGGAGTTCTCCTGGTAGTTTTTACACTACCTTGGTAGGCATCTGAAAGACACCACAAAAGTTGTTCTACCTGCTTTCTGGGCTGAGATGGGGAACCGCTGAATTTTGGACTCGGCCGGTGACAAAATGTTCCAAACACACCCCATGCACAACTCCACCACGGAAGGTGCCAGACAGGAGTTCTCCTGGTAGTTTTTACATTGCTCCGGTAGGCATCTGAAAGACACCACAAAAGTTGTTGTACCTGCTTTGTGGGCTGAGATGGGGAATCGCTGAATTTTGGACTCGGCTGGTGACAAAATGTTCCAAACACACCCCCTGCACAACTCCACCGGGGAAGGTGCCAGACAGGAGTTCTCCTGGTAGTTTTTACACTACCTTGGTAGGCAGCTGAAAGGCACCACAAAAGTTGTTCTACCTGCTTTCTGGGCTGAGATAGGGAAACGCTGAATTTTGGACTCGGCTGGTGACAAAATGTTCCAAACACACCCCATGCACAACTCCACCGGGGAAGGTGCCAGACAGGAGTTCTCTTAGTAGTTTTTACACTACCTTGGTAGGCATCTGAAAGACACCACAAAAGTTGTTCTACCTGCTTTCTGGGCTGAGATGGGGAACCGCTGAATTTTGGACTCGGCTGGTGACAAAATGTTCCAAACACACCCCCTGCACAACTCCACCGGGGAAGGTGCCAGACAGGAGTTCTCCTGGTAGTTTTTACACTACCTTGGTAGGCATCTGAAAGACACCACAAAAGTTGTTCTACCTGCTTTCTGGGCTGAGATGGGGAACCGCTGAATTTTGGACTCGGCTGGTGACAAAATGTTCCAAACACACCCCCTGCACAACTCCACCGGGGAAGGTGCCAGGAACGAATTCTGTTGGTAGTTTTTACACTACCTTGGTAGGCAGCTGAAAGGCACAAGAAAAGTTGTTGTACCTGCTTTGTGGGCTGAGATGGGGAACCGCTGAATTTTGGACTCGGCCGGTGACAAAATGTTCCAAACACACCCCCTGCACAACTCCACCGGGGAAGGTGCCAGACAGGAGTTCTCCTGGTAGTTTTTACACTACCTTGGTAGGCATCTGAAAGACACCACAAAAGTTGTTCTACCTGCTTTCTGGGCTGAGATGGGGAAACGCTGAATTTTGGAGTCGGCTGGTGACAAAATGTTCCAAACACACCCCCTGCACAACTCCACCGGGGAAGGTGCCAGACAGGAGTTCTCCTGGTAGTTTTTACATTGCTCCGGTAGGCATCTGAAAGACACCACAAAAGTTGTTCTACCTGCTTTCTGGGCTGAGATGGGGAACCGCTGAATTTTGGACTCGGCCGGTGACAAAATGTTTCACAGACACCCCATGCACAACTCCACCGGGGAAGGTGCCAGACAGGAGTTCTCTTGGTAGTTTTTA
Organism: Falco cherrug; assembly: GCF_023634085.1. Lineage (NCBI taxonomy): Eukaryota > Metazoa > Chordata > Aves > Falconiformes > Falconidae > Falco > Falco cherrug. Next base: position 94,288,654 of record NC_073701.1, on the reverse strand, counting down.
CACTACCTTGGTAGGCATTTGAAAGGCACCACAAAAGTTGTTCTTCCTGCTTTCTGGGCTAGGATGGGGAACCGCTGAACTTTGGAGTCGGCTGGTGGCAAAATGTTCCAAACACACCCCCTGCACAACTCCACCGGGGAAGGTGCCAGACAGGAGTTCTCCTGGTAGTTTTTACATTGGTCCGGTAGGCATCTGAAAGACACCACAAAAGTTGTTCTACCTGCTTTCTGGGCTGAGATGGGGAACCGCTGAATTTTGGAGTCGGCCGGTGACAAAATGTTCCACAGACACCCCATGCACAACTCCACCGGGGAAGGTGCCAGGAACGAATTCTGTTGGTAGTTTTTACACTACCTTGGTAGGCAGCTGAAAGGCACAAGAAAAGTTGTTGTACCTGCTTTGTGGGCTGAGATGGGGAACCGCTGAATTTTGGAGTCGGCTGGTGACAAAATGTTCCAAACACACCCCCTGCACAACTCCACCGGGGAAGGTGCCAGACAGGAGTTCTCCTGGTAGTTTTTACATTGCTCCGGTAGGCATCTGAAAGACACCACAAAAGTTGTTCTACCTGCTTTCTGGGCTGAGATGGGGAACAGCTGAATTTTGGACTCGGCTGGTGAAAAATGTTCCAAACACACCCCATGCACAACTCCACCACGGAAGGTGCCAGACAGGAGTTCTCCTGGTAGTTTTTACACTACCTTGGTAGGCATCTGAAAGACACCACAAAAGTTGTTCTACCTGCTTTCTGGGCTGAGATGGGGAACCGCTGAATTTTGGACTCGGCCGGTGACAAAATGTTTCACAGACACCCCATGCACAACTCCACCGGGGAAGGTGCCAGACAGGAGTTCTCTTGGTAGTTTTTACACTACCTTGGTAGGCATTTGAAAGGCACCACAAAAGTTGTTCTTCCTGCTTTCTGGGCTAGGATGGGGAACCGCTGAACTTTGGAGTCGGCTGGTGGCAAAATGTTCCAAACACACCCCCTGCACAACTCCACCGGGGAAGGTGCCAGACAGGAGTTCTCCTGGTAGTTTTTACATTGGTCCGGTAGGCATCTGAAAGACACCACAAAAGTTGTTCTACCTGCTTTCTGGGCTGAGATGGGGAACCGCTGAATTTTGGAGTCGGCCGGTGACAAAATGTTCCACAGACACCCCATGCACAACTCCACCGGGGAAGGTGCCAGGAACGAATTCTGTTGGTAGTTTTTACACTACCTTGGTAGGCAGCTGAAAGGCACAAGAAAAGTTGTTGTACCTGCTTTGTGGGCTGAGATGGGGAACCGCTGAATTTTGGAGTCGGCTGGTGACAAAATGTTCCAAACACACCCCCTGCACAACTCCACCGGGGAAGGTGCCAGACAGGAGTTCTCCTGGTAGTTTTTACATTGCTCCGGTAGGCATCTGAAAGACACCACAAAAGTTGTTCTACCTGCTTTCTGGGCTGAGATGGGGAACAGCTGAATTTTGGACTCGGCTGGTGAAAAATGTTCCAAAAACACCCCATGCACAACTCCACCACGGAAGGTGCCAGACAGGAGTTCTCCTGGTAGTTTTTACACTACCTTGGTAGGCATCTGAAAGACACCACAAAAGTTGTTCTACCTGCTTTCTGGGCTGAGATGGGGAATCGCTGAATTTTGGACTCGGCCGGTGACAAAATGTTCCAAACACACCCCATGCACAACTCCACCGGGGAAGGTGCCAGACAGGAGTTCTCTTAGTAGTTTTTACACTACCTTGGTAGGCATCTGAAAGACACCACAAAAGTTGTTCTACCTGCTTTCTGGGCTGAGATGGGGAACCGCTGAATTTTGGAGTCGGCTGGTGACAAAATGTTCCAAACACACCCCATGCACAACTCCACCGGGGAAGGTGCCAGACAGGAGTTCTCTTCGTAGTTTTTACACTACCTTGGTAGGCATCTGAAAGACACCACAAAAGTTGTTCTACCTGCTTTCTGGGCTGAGATGGGGAATCGCTGAATTTTGGACTCGGCTGGTGATAAAATGTTCCAAACACACCCCCTGCACAACTCCACCGGGGAAGGTGCCAGACAGGAGTTCTCCTGGTAGTTTTTACATTGCTCCGGTAGGCATCTGAAAGACACCACAAAAGTTGTTCTACCTGCTTTCTGGGCTGAGATGGGGAACCGCTGAATTTTGGAGTCGGCCGGTGACAAAATGTTTCACAGACACCCCATGCACAACTCCACCGGGGAAGGTGCCAGACAGGAGTTCTCCTGGTAGTTTTTACACTACCTTGGTAGGCATCTGAAAGACACCACAAAAGTTGTTCTACCTGCTTTCTGGGCTGAGATGGGGAAACGCTGAATTTTGGAGTCGGCTGGTGACAAAATGTTCCAAAAACACCCCCTGCACAACTCCACCGGGGAAGGTGCCAGACAGGAGTTCTCCTGGTAGTTTTTACATTGCTCCGGTAGGCATCTGAAAGACACCACAAAAGTTGTTCTACCTGCTTTCTGGGCTGAGATGGGGAACCGCTGAATTTTGGAGTCGGCCGGTGACAAAATGTTTCACAGACACCCCATGCACAACTCCACCGGGGAAGGTGCCAGGAACGAATTCTGTTGGTAGTTTTTACACTACCTTGGTAGGCAGCTGAAAGGCACAAGAAAAGTTGTTGTACCTGCTTTGTGGGCTGAGATGGGGAACCGCTGAATTTTGGAGTCGGCCGTTGACAAAATGTTCCAAACACACCCCATGCACAACTCCACCGGGGAAGGTGCCAGACAGGAGTTCTCTTGGTAGTTTTTACACTACCTTGGTAGGCATCTGAAAGGCACCACAAAAGTTGTTCTACCTGCTTTCTGGGCTGAGATGGGGAACCGCTGAATTTTGGAGTCGGCCGGTGACAAAATGTTCCAAACACACCCCATGCACAACTCCACCACGGAAGGTGCCAGACAGGAGTTCTCCTGGTAGTTTTTACACTACCTTGGTAGGCATCTGAAAGACACCACAAAAGTTGTTCTACCTGCTTTCTGGGCTGAGATGGGGAACAGCTGAATTTTGGAGTCGGCTTGTGACAAAATGTTCCAAACACACCCCATGCACAACTCCACCGGGGAAGGTGCCAGACAGGAGTTCTCCTGGTAGTTTTTACACTACCTTGGTAGGCATCTGAAAGACACCACAAAAGTTGTTCTTCCTGCTTTCTGGGCTGAGATGGGGAACCGCTGAATTTTGGACTCGGCCGGTGACAAAATGTTCCAAACACACCCCATGCACAACTCCACCGGGGAAGGTGCCAGACAGGAGTTCTCTTGGTAGTTTTTACACTACCTTGGTAGGCAGCTGAAAGGCACCACAAAAGTTGTTCTACCTGCTTTCTGGGCTGAGATGGGGAAACGCTGAATTTTGGAGTCGGCCGGTGACAAAATGTTCCAAACACACCCCATGCACAACTCCACCGGGGAAGGTGCCAGACAGGAGTTCTCCTGGTAGTTTTTACACTACCTTGGTAGGCATCTGAAAGACACCACAAAAGTTGTTCTACCTGCTTTCTGGGCTGAGATGGGGAATCGCTGAATTTTGGAGTCGGCCGGTGACAAAATGTTCCAAACACACCCCCTGCACAACTCCACCGGGGAAGGTGCCAGACAGGAGTTCTCCTGGTAGTTTTTACACTACCTTGGTAGGCATCTGAAAGACACCACAAAAGTTGTTCTACCTGCTTTCTGGGCTGAGATGGGGAACCGCTGAATTTTGGACTCGGCCGGTGACAAAATGTTCCAAACACACCCCATGCACAACTCCACCACGGAAGGTGCCAGACAGGAGTTCTCCTGGTAGTTTTTACATTGCTCCGGTAGGCATCTGAAAGACACCACAAAAGTTGTTCTACCTGCTTTCTGGGCTGAGATGGGGAATCGCTGAATTTTGGACTCGGCTGGTGACAAAATGTTCCAAACACACCCCCTGCACAACTCCACCGGGGAAGGTGCCAGACAGGAGTTCTCCTGGTAGTTTTTACACTACCTTGGTAGGCAGCTGAAAGGCACCACAAAAGTTGTTCTACCTGCTTTCTGGGCTGAGATAGGGAAACGCTGAATTTTGGACTCGGCTGGTGACAAAATGTTCCAAACACACCCCATGCACAACTCCACCGGGGAAGGTGCCAGACAGGAGTTCTCTTAGTAGTTTTTACACTACCTTGGTAGGCATCTGAAAGACACCACAAAAGTTGTTCTACCTGCTTTCTGGGCTGAGATGGGGAAACGCTGAATTTTGGAGTCGGCTGGTGACAAAATGTTCCAAACACACCCCATGCACAACTCCACCGGGGAAGGTGCCAGACAGGAGTTCTCCTGGTAGTTTTTACACTACCTTGGTAGGCATCTGAAAGACACCACAAAAGTTGTTCTACCTGCTTTCTGGGCTGAGATGGGGAAACGCTGAATTTTGGACTCGGCTGGTGACAAAATGTTCCACAGACACCCCATGCACAACTCCACCGGGGAAGGTGCCAGACAGGAGTTCTCCTGGTAGTTTTTACACTACCTTGGTAGGCATCTGAAAGACACCACAAAAGTTGTTCTACCTGCTTTCTGGGCTGAGATGGGGAATCGCTGAATTTTGGAGTCGGCCGTTGACAAAATGTTCCAAACACACCCCATGCACAACTCCACCGGGGAAGGTGCCAGACAGGAGTTCTCTTCGTAGTTTTTACACTACCTTGGTAGGCATCTGAAAGACACCACAAAAGTTGTTCTACCTGCTTTCTGGGCTGAGATGGGGAACCGCTGAATTTTGGACTCGGCTGGTGACAAAATGTTCCAAACACACCCCCTGCACAACTCCACCGGGGAAGGTGCCAGACAGGAGTTCTCCTGGTAGTTTTTACATTGCTCCGGTAGGCATCTGAAAGACACCACAAAAGTTGTTCTACCTGCTTTCTGGGCTGAGATGGGGAACCGCTGATTTTTGGAGTCGGCCGGTGACAAAATGTTCCAAACACACCCCATGCACAACTCCACCGGGGAAGGTGCCAGACAGGAGTTCTCCTGGTGGTTTTTACACTACCTTGGTAGGCATCTGAAAGACACCACAAAAGTTGTTCTACCTGCTTTCTGGGCTGAGATGGGGAACAGCTGAATTTTGGACTCGGCCGGTGACAAAATGTTCCAAACACACCCCATGCACAACTCCACCGGGGAAGGTGCCAGACAGGAGTTCTCTTAGTAGTTTTTACACTACCTTGGTAGGCATCTGAAAGACACCACAAAAGTTGTTCTACCAGCTTTCTGGGCTGAGATGGGGAACCGCTGAATTTTGGAGTCGGCCGGTGACAAAATGTTCCAAACACACCCCATGCACAACTCTACCGGGGAAGGTGCCAGACAGGAGTTCTCCTGGTAGTTTTTACACTACCTTGGTAGGCATCTGAAAGACACCACAAAAGTTGTTCTACCTGCTTTCTGGGCTGAGATGGGGAACCGCTGAATTTTGGAGTCGGCTGGTGACAAAATGTTCCAAACACACCCCATGCACAACTCCACCGGGGAAGGTGCCAGACAGGAGTTCTCCTGGTAGTTTTTACACTACCTTGGTAGGCATCTGAAAGACACCACAAAAGTTGTTCTACCTGCTTTCTGGGCTGAGATGGGGAAACGCTGAATTTTGGACTCGGCTGGTGACAAAATGTTCCACAGACACCCCATGCACAACTCCACCGGGGAAGGTGCCAGACAGGAGTTCTCCTGGTAGTTTTTACACTACCTTGGTAGGCATCTGAAAGACACCACAAAAGTTGTTCTACCTGCTTTCTGGGCTGAGATGGGGAATCGCTGAATTTTGGAGTCGGCCGTTGACAAAATGTTCCAAACACACCCCATGCACAACTCCACCGGGGAAGGTGCCAGACAGGAGTTCTCTTCGTAGTTTTTACACTACCTTGGTAGGCATCTGAAAGACACCACAAAAGTTGTTCTACCTGCTTTCTGGGCTGAGATGGGGAACCGCTGAATTTTGGACTCGGCTGGTGATAAAATGTTCCAAACACACCCCCTGCACAACTCCACCGGGGAAGGTGCCAGACAGGAGTTCTCCTGGTAGTTTTTACATTGCTCCGGTAGGCATCTGAAAGACACCACAAAAGTTGTTCTACCTGCTTTCTGGGCTGAGATGGGGAACCGCTGATTTTTGGAGTCGGCCGGTGACAAAATGTTCCAAACACACCCCATGCACAACTCCACCGGGGAAGGTGCCAGACGGGAGTTCTCCTGGTGGTTTTTACACTACCTTGGTAGGCATCTGAAAGACACCACAAAAGTTGTTCTACCTGCTTTCTGGGCTGAGATGGGGAACAGCTGAATTTTGGACTCGGCCGGTGACAAAATGTTCCAAACACACCCCATGCACAACTCCACCGGGGAAGGTGCCAGACAGGAGTTCTCTTAGTAGTTTTTACACTACCTTGGTAGGCATCTGAAAGACACCACAAAAGTTGTTCTACCAGCTTTCTGGGCTGAGATGGGGAACCGCTGAATTTTGGAGTCGGCCGGTGACAAAATGTTCCAAACACACCCCATGCACAACTCTACCGGGGAAGGTGCCAGACAGGAGTTCTCCTGGTAGTTTTTACACTACCTTGGTAGGCATCTGAAAGACACCACAAAAGTTGTTCTACCTGCTTTCTGGGCTGAGATGGGGAACCGCTGAATTTTGGACTCGGCCGGTGACAAAATGTTCCAAACACACCCCATGCACAACTCCACCGGGGAAGGTGCCAGGAACGAATTCTGTTGGTAGTTTTTACACTACCTTGGTAGGCAGCTGAAAGGCACAAGAAAAGTTGTTGTACCTGCTTTGTGGGCTGAGATGGGGAACCGCTGAATTTTGGACTCGGCCGGTGACAAAATGTTCCAAACACACCCCCTGCACAACTCCACCGGGGAAGGTGCCAGACAGGAGTTCTCCTGGTAGTTTTTACACTACCTTGGTAGGCATCTGAAAGACACCACAAAAGTTGTTCTACCTGCTTTCTGGGCTGAGATGGGGAAACGCTGAATTTTGGAGTCGGCTGGTGACAAAATGTTCCAAACACACCCCCTGCACAACTCCACCGGGGAAGGTGCCAGACAGGAGTTCTCCTGGTAGTTTTTACACTACCTTGGTAGGCATCTGAAAGACACCACAAAAGTTGTTCTACCTGCTTTCTGGGCTGAGATGGGGAACCGCTGAATTTTGGACTCGGCCGGTGACAAAATGTTCCAAACACACCCCATGCACAACTCCACCGGGGAAGGTGCCAGGAACGAATTCTGTTGGTAGTTTTTACACTACCTTGGTAGGCAGCTGAAAGGCACCACAAAAGTTGTTCTACCTGCTTTCTGGGCTGAGATGGGGAACCGCTGAATTTTGGAGTCGGCTTGTGACAAAATGTTCCAAACACACCCCATGCACAACTCCACCGGGGAAGGTGCCAGACAGGAGTTCTCCTGGTAGTTTTTACACTACCTTGGTAGGCATCTGAAAGACACCACAAAAGTTGTTCTTCCTGCTTTCTGGGCTGAGATGGGGAACCGCTGAATTTTGGACTCGGCCGGTGACAAAATGTTCCAAACACACCCCATGCACAACTCCACCGGGGAAGGTGCCAGACAGGAGTTCTCTTGGTAGTTTTTACACTACCTTGGTAGGCAGCTGAAAGGCACCACAAAAGTTGTTCTACCTGCTTTCTGGGCTGAGATGGGGAACCGCTGAATTTTGGAGTCGGCTGGTGACAAAATGTTCCAAACACACCCCCTGCACAACTCCACCGGGGAAGGTGCCAGACAGGAGTTCTCCTGGTAGTTTTTACATTGCTCCGGTAGGCATCTGAAAGACACCACAAAAGTTGTTCTACCTGCTTTCTGGGCTGAGATGGGGAAACGCTGAATTTTGGACTCGGCCGGTGACAAAATGTTCCACAGACACCCCATGCACAACTCCACCGGGGAAGGTGCCAGGAACGAATTCTCTTGGTAGTTTTTACACTACCTTGGTAGGCAGCTGAAAGGCACAAGAAAAGTTGTTCTACCTGCTTTGTGGGCTGAGATGGGGAACCGCTGAATTTTGGACTCGGCCGGTGACAAAATGTTCCAAACACACCCCATGCACAACTCCACCGGGGAAGGTGCCAGGAACGAATTCTGTTGGTAGTTTTTACACTACCTTGGTAGGCAGCTGAAAGGCACCACAAAAGTTGTTCTACCTGCTTTCTGGGCTGAGATGGGGAACCGCTGAATTTTGGAGTCGGCTTGTGACAAAATGTTCCAAACACACCCCATGCACAACTCCACCGGGGAAGGTGCCAGACAGGAGTTCTCTTGGTAGTTTTTACACTACCTTGGTAGGCAGCTGAAAGGCACCACAAAAGTTGTTCTACCTGCTTTCTGGGCTGAGATGGGGAACCGCTGAATTTTGGACTCGGCTGGTGACAAAATGTTCCAAACACACCCCCTGCACAACTCCACCGGGGAAGGTGCCAGACAGGAGTTCTCCTGGTAGTTTTTACATTGCTCCGGTAGGCATCTGAAAGACACCACAAAAGTTGTTCTACCTGCTTTCTGGGCTGAGATGGGGAATCGCTGAATTTTGGAGTCGGCCGGTGACAAAATGTTCCAAACACACCCCATGCACAACTCCACCGGGGAAGGTGCCAGACAGGAGTTCTCCTGGTGGTTTTTACACTACCTTGGTAGGCATTTGAAAGGCACCACAAAAGTTGTTCTTCCTGCTTTCTGGGCTGAGATGGGGAACCGCTGAATTTTGGACTCGGCCGGTGACAAAATGTTCCACAGACACCCCATGCACAACTCCACCGGGGAAGGTGCCAGGAACGAATTCTGTTGGTAGTTTTTACACTACCTTGGTAGGCAGATGAAAGGCACAAGAAAAGTTGTTGTACCTGCTTTGTGGGCTGAGATGGGGAACCGCTGAATTTTGGAGTCGGCCGTTGACAAAATGTTCCAAACACACCCCATGCACAACTCCACCGGGGAAGGTGCCAGACAGGAGTTCTCTTGGTAGTTTTTACACTACCTTGGTAGGCATCTGAAAGGCACCAAAAAAGTTGTTCTACCTGCTTTCTGGGCTGAGATGGGGAACCGCTGAATTTTGGAGTCGGCCGGTGACAAAATGTTCCAAACACACCCCATGCACAACTCCACCACGGAAGGTGCCAGACAGGAGTTCTCCTGGTAGTTTTTACACTACCTTGGTAGGCATCTGAAAGACACCACAAAAGTTGTTCTACCTGCTTTCTGGGCTGAGATGGGGAATCGCTGAATTTTGGAGTCGGCCGGTGACAAAATGTTCCAAACACACCCCCTGCACAACTCCACCGGGGAAGGTGCCAGACAGGAGTTCTCCTGGTAGTTTTTACACTACCTTGGTAGGCATCTGAAAGACACCACAAAAGTTGTTCTACCTGCTTTCTGGGCTGAGATGGGGAACCGCTGAATTTTGGAGTCGGCCGGTGACAAAATGTTTCACAGACACTCCATGCACATCTCCACTGGGGAAGGTGCCAGACAGGAGTTCTCCTGGTGGTTTTTACACTACCTTGGTAGGCATTTGAAAGGCACCACAAAAGTTGTTCTTCCTGCTTTCTGGGCTGAGATGGGGAACCGCTGAATTTTGGAGTCGGCCGGTGACAAAATGTTTCACAGACACCCCATGCACAACTCCACCGGGGAAGGTGCCAGGAACGAATTCTGTTGGTAGTTTTTACACTACCTTGGTAGGCAGCTGAAAGGCACAAGAAAAGTTGTTGTACCTGCTTTGTGGGCTGAGATGGGGAACCGCTGAATTTTGGAGTCGGCCGTTGACAAAATGTTCCAAACACACCCCATGCACAACTCCACCGGGGAAGGTGCCAGACAGGAGTTCTCTTGGTAGTTTTTACACTACCTTGGTAGGCATCTGAAAGGCACCACAAAAGTTGTTCTACCTGCTTTCTGGGCTGAGATGGGGAACCGCTGAATTTTGGAGTCGGCCGGTGACAAAATGTTCCAAACACACCCCATGCACAACTCCACCACGGAAGGTGCCAGACAGGAGTTCTCTTGGTAGTTTTTACACTACCTTGGTAGGCATCTGAAAGGCACCACAAAAGTTGTTCTACCTGCTTTCTGGGCTGAGATGGGGAACAGCTGAATTTTGGAGTCGGCCGGTGACAAAATGTTCCAAACACACCCCCTGCACAACTCCACCGGGGAAGGTGCCAGGAACGAATTCTGTTGGTAGTTTTTACACTACCTTGGTAGGCAGCTGAAAGGCACAAGAAAAGTTGTTGTACCTGCTTTGTGGGCTGAGATGGGGAACCGCTGAATTTTGGAGTCGGCCGTTGACAAAATGTTCCAAACACACCCCATGCACAACTCCACCGGGGAAGGTGCCAGACAGGAGTTCTCTTGGTAGTTTTTACACTACCTTGGTAGGCATCTGAAAGGCACCACAAAAGTTGTTCTACCTGCTTTCTGGGCTGAGATGGGGAACCGCTGAATTTTGGAGTCGGCCGGTGACAAAATGTTCCAAACACACCCCATGCACAACTCCACCACGGAAGGTGCCAGACAGGAGTTCTCTTGGTAGTTTTTACACTACCTTGGTAGGCATCTGAAAGGCACCACAAAAGTTGTTCTACCTGCTTTCTGGGCTGAGATGGGGAACAGCTGAATTTTGGAGTCGGCCGGTGACAAAATGTTCCAAACACACCCCATGCACAACTCCACCGGGGAAGGTGCCAGGAACGAATTCTGTTGGTAGTTTTTACACTACCTTGGTAGGCAGCTGAAAGGCACAAGAAAAGTTGTTGTACCTGCTTTGTGGGCTGAGATGGGGAACCGCTGAATTTTGGAGTCGGCCGTTGACAAAATGTTCCAAACACACCCCATGCACAACTCCACCGGGGAAGGTGCCAGACAGGAGTTCTCTTGGTAGTTTTTACACTACCTTGGTAGGCATCTGAAAGGCACCACAAAAGTTGTTCTACCTGCTTTCTGGGCTGAGATGGGGAAACGCTGAATTTTGGAGTCGGCCGGTGACAAAATGTTCCAAACACACCCCATGCACAACTCCACCACGGAAGGTGCCAGACAGGAGTTCTCCTGGTAGTTTTTACACTACCTTGGTAGGCATCTGAAAGACACCACAAAAGTTGTTCTACCTGCTTTCTGGGCTGAGATGGGGAATCGCTGAATTTTGGACTCGGCCGGTGACAAAATGTTCCAAACACACCCCATGCACAACTCCACCACGGAAGGTGCCAGACAGGAGTTCTCCTGGTAGTTTTTACATTGCTCCGGTAGGCATCTGAAAGACACCACAAAAGTTGTTCTACCTGCTTTCTGGGCTGAGATGGGGAATCGCTGAATTTTGGACTCGGCTGGTGACAAAATGTTCCAAACACACCCCCTGCACAACTCCACCGGGGAAGGTGCCAGAAAGGAGTTCTCCTGGTAGTTTTTACACTACCTTGGTAGGCAGCTGAAAGGCACCACAAAAGTTGTTCTACCTGCTTTCTGGGCTGAGATAGGGAAACGCTGAATTTTGGACTCGGCTGGTGACAAAATGTTCCAAACACACCCCATGCACAACTCCACCGGGGAAGGTGCCAGACAGGAGTTCTCTTAGTAGTTTTTACACTACCTTGGTAGGCATCTGAAAGACACCACAAAAGTTGTTCTACCTGCTTTCTGGGCTGAGATGGGGAAACGCTGAATTTTGGAGTCGGCTGGTGACAAAATGTTCCAAACACACCCCATGCACAACTCCACCGGGGAAGGTGCCAGACAGGAGTTCTCCTGGTAGTTTTTACACTACCTTGGTAGGCATCTGAAAGACACCACAAAAGTTGTTCTACCTGCTTTCTGGGCTGAGATGGGGAACAGCTGAATTTTGGACTCGGCTGGTGAAAAATGTTCCAAACACACCCCATGCACAACTCCACCACGGAAGGTGCCAGACAGGAGTTCTCCTGGTAGTTTTTACACTACCTTGGTAGGCATCTGAAAGACACCACAGAAGTTGTTCTACCTGCTTTCTGGGCTGAGATGGGGAATCGCTGAATTTTGGACTCGGCCGGTGACAAAATGTTCCAAACACACCCCATGCACAACTCCACCGGGGAAGGTGCCAGACAGGAGTTCTCTTAGTAGTTTTTACACTACCTTGGTAGGCATCTGAAAGACACCACAAAAGTTGTTCTACCTGCTTTCTGGGCTGAGATGGGGAATCGCTGAATTTTGGACTCGGCTGGTGATAAAATGTTCCAAACACACCCCATGCACAACTCCACCGGGGAAGGTGCCAGACAGGAGTTCTCCTGGTAGTTTTTACATTGCTCCGGTAGGCATCTGAAAGACACCACAAAAGTTGTTCTACCTGCTTTGTGGGCTGAGATGGGGAACCGCTGAATTTTGGACTCGGCCGGTGACAAAATGTTCCAAACACACCCCATGCACAACTCCACCGGGGAAGGTGCCAGACAGGAGTTCTCCTGGTAGTTTTTACACTACCTTGGTAGGCATCTGAAAGACACCACAAAAGTTGTTCTGCCTGCTTTCTGGGCTGAGATGGGGAAACGCTGAATTTTGGAGTCGGCTGGTGACAAAATGTTCCAAAAACACCCCATGCACAACTCCACCACGGAAGGTGCCAGACAGGAGTTCTCCTGGTAGTTTTTACATTGCTCCGGTAGGCATCTGAAAGACACCACAAAAGTTGTTCTACCTGCTTTCTGGGCTGAGATGGGGAACCGCTGAATTTTGGAGTCGGCCGGTGACAAAATGTTTCACAGACACCCCATGCACAACTCCACCGGGGAAGGTGCCAGGAACGAATTCTGTTGGTAGTTCTTACACTACCTTGGTAGGCAGCTGAAAGGCACAAGAAAAGTTGTTGTACCTGCTTTGTGGGCTGAGATGGGGAACCGCTGAATTTTGGAGTCGGCCGTTGACAAAATGTTCCAAACACACCCCATGCACAACTCCACCGGGGAAGGTGCCAGACAGGAGTTCTCTTGGTAGTTTTTACACTACCTTGGTAGGCATCTGAAAGGCACCACAAAAGTTGTTCTACCTGCTTTCTGGGCTGAGATGGGGAACCGCTGAATTTTGGAGTCGGCCGGTGACAAAATGTTCCAAACACACCCCATGCACAACTCCACCACGGAAGGTGCCAGACAGGAGTTCTCCTGGTAGTTTTTACACTACCTTGGTAGGCATCTGAAAGACACCACAAAAGTTGTTCTACCTGCTTTCTGGGCTGAGATGGGGAATCGCTGAATTTTGGACTCGGCCGGTGACAAAATGTTCCAAACACACCCCATGCACAACTCCACCACGGAAGGTGCCAGACAGGAGTTCTCCTGGTAGTTTTTACACTACCTTGGTAGGCATCTAAAAGACACCACAAAAGTTGTTCTACCTGCTTTCTGGGCTGAGATGGGGAAACGCTGAATTTTGGAGTCGGCCGGTGACAAAATGTTCCAAACACACCCCATGCACAACTCCACCACGGAAGGTGCCAGACAGGAGTTCTCCTGGTAGTTTTTACACTACCTTGGTAGGCATCTGAAAGACACCACAAAAGTTGTTCTACCTGCTTTCTGGGCTGAGATGGGGAATCGCTGAATTTTGGACTCGGCCGGTGACAAAATGTTCCAAACACACCCCATGCACAACTCCACCACGGAAGGTGCCAGACAGGAGTTCTCCTGGTAGTTTTTACACTACCTTGGTAGGCATCTGAAAGACACCACAAAAGTTGTTCTACCTGCTTTCTGGGCTGAGATGGGGAACCGCTGAATTTTGGACTCGGCCGGTGACAAAATGTTCCAAACACACCCCATGCACAACTCCACCACGGAAGGTGCCAGACAGGAGTTCTCCTGGTAGTTTTTACATTGCTCCGGTAGGCATCTGAAAGACACCACAAAAGTTGTTCTACCTGCTTTCTGGGCTGAGATGGGGAATCGCTGAATTTTGGACTCGGCTGGTGACAACATGTTCCAAACACACCCCCTGCACAACTCCACCGGGGAAGGTGCCAGACAGGAGTTCTCCTGGTAGTTTTTACACTACCTTGGTAGGCAGCTGAAAGGCACCACAAAAGTTGTTCTACCTGCTTTCTGGGCTGAGATAGGGAAACGCTGAATTTTGGACTCGGCCGGTGACAAAATGTTCCAAACACACCCCATGCACAACTCCACCGGGGAAGGTGCCAGACAGGAGTTCTCCTGGTAGTTTTTACATTGCTCCGGTAGGCATCTGAAAGACACCACAAAAGTTGTTCTACCTGCTTTCTGGGCTGAGATGGGGAACCGCTGAATTTTGGACTCGGCCGGTGACAAAATGTTCCAAACACACCCCATGCACAACTCCACCGGGGAAGGTGCCAGGAACGAATTCTGTTGGTAGTTTTTACACTACCTTGGTAGGCAGCTGAAAGGCACAAGAAAAGTTGTTGTACCTGCTTTGTGGGCTGAGATGGGGAACCGCTGAATTTTGGACTCGGCCGGTGACAAAATGTTCCAAACACACCCCCTGCACAACTCCACCGGGGAAGGTGCCAGACAGGAGTTCTCCTGGTAGTTTTTACACTACCTTGGTAGGCATCTGAAAGACACCACAAAAGTTGTTCTACCTGCTTTCTGGGCTGAGATGGGGAAACGCTGAATTTTGGAGTCGGCTGGTGACAAAATGTTCCAAACACACCCCCTGCACAACTCCACCGGGGAAGGTGCCAGACAGGAGTTCTCCTGGTAGTTTTTACACTACCTTGGTAGGCATCTGAAAGACACCACAAAAGTTGTTCTACCTGCTTTCTGGGCTGAGATGGGGAACCGCTGAATTTTGGACTCGGCCGGTGACAAAATGTTCCAAACACACCCCATGCACAACTCCACCGGGGAAGGTGCCAGGAACGAATTCTGTTGGTAGTTTTTACACTACCTTGGTAGGCAGCTGAAAGGCACCACAAAAGTTGTTCTACCTGCTTTCTGGGCTGAGATGGGGAACCGCTGAATTTTGGAGTCGGCTTGTGACAAAATGTTCCAAACACACCCCATGCACAACTCCACCGGGGAAGGTGCCAGACAGGAGTTCTCCTGGTAGTTTTTACACTACCTTGGTAGGCATCTGAAAGACACCACAAAAGTTGTTCTTCCTGCTTTCTGGGCTGAGATGGGGAACCGCTGAATTTTGGACTCGGCCGGTGACAAAATGTTCCAAACACACCCCATGCACAACTCCACCGGGGAAGGTGCCAGACAGGAGTTCTCTTGGTAGTTTTTACACTACCTTGGTAGGCAGCTGAAAGGCACCACAAAAGTTGTTCTACCTGCTTTCTGGGCTGAGATGGGGAACCGCTGAATTTTGGACTCGGCTGGTGACAAAATGTTCCAAACACACCCCCTGCACAACTCCACCGGGGAAGGTGCCAGACAGGAGTTCTCCTGGTAGTTTTTACATTGCTCCGGTAGGCATCTGAAAGACACCACAAAAGTTGTTCTACCTGCTTTCTGGGCTGAGATGGGGAAACGCTGAATTTTGGACTCGGCCGGTGACAAAATGTTCCACAGACACCCCATGCACAACTCCACCGGGGAAGGTGCCAGGAACGAATTCTCTTGGTAGTTTTTACACTACCTTGGTAGGCAGCTGAAAGGCACAAGAAAAGTTGTTCTACCTGCTTTGTGGGCTGAGATGGGGAACCGCTGAATTTTGGACTCGGCCGGTGACAAAATGTTCCAAACACACCCCATGCACAACTCCACCGGGGAAGGTGCCAGGAACGAATTCTGTTGGTAGTTTTTACACTACCTTGGTAGGCAGCTGAAAGGCACCACAAAAGTTGTTCTACCTGCTTTCTGGGCTGAGATGGGGAACCGCTGAATTTTGGAGTCGGCTTGTGACAAAATGTTCCAAACACACCCCATGCACAACTCCACCGGGGAAGGTGCCAGACAGGAGTTCTCTTGGTAGTTTTTACACTACCTTGGTAGGCAGCTGAAAGACACCACAAAAGTTGTTCTACCTGCTTTCTGGGCTGAGATGGGGAACCGCTGAATTTTGGACTCGGCTGGTGACAAAATGTTCCAAACACACCCCCTGCACAACTCCACCGGGGAAGGTGCCAGACAGGAGTTCTCCTGGTAGTTTTTACATTGCTCCGGTAGGCATCTGAAAGACACCACAAAAGTTGTTCTACCTGCTTTCTGGGCTGAGATGGGGAATCGCTGAATTTTGGAGTCGGCCGGTGACAAAATGTTCCAAACACACCCCATGCACAACTCCACCGGGGAAGGTGCCAGACAGGAGTTCTCCTGGTGGTTTTTACACTACCTTGGTAGGCATTTGAAAGGCACCACAAAAGTTGTTCTTCCTGCTTTCTGGGCTGAGATGGGGAACCGCTGAATTTTGGACTCGGCCGGTGACAAAATGTTCCACAGACACCCCATGCACAACTCCACCGGGGAAGGTGCCAGGAACGAATTCTGTTGGTAGTTTTTACACTACCTTGGTAGGCAGCTGAAAGGCACAAGAAAAGTTGTTGTACCTGCTTTGTGGGCTGAGATGGGGAACCGCTGAATTTTGGAGTCGGCCGTTGACAAAATGTTCCAAACACACCCCATGCACAACTCCACCGGGGAAGGTGCCAGACAGGAGTTCTCTTGGTAGTTTTTACACTACCTTGGTAGGCATCTGAAAGGCACCAAAAAAGTTGTTCTACCTGCTTTCTGGGCTGAGATGGGGAACCGCTGAATTTTGGAGTCGGCCGGTGACAAAATGTTCCAAACACACCCCATGCACAACTCCACCACGGAAGGTGCCAGACAGGAGTTCTCCTGGTAGTTTTTACACTACCTTGGTAGGCATCTGAAAGACACCACAAAAGTTGTTCTACCTGCTTTCTGGGCTGAGATGGGGAATCGCTGAATTTTGGAGTCGGCCGGTGACAAAATGTTCCAAACACACCCCCTGCACAACTCCACCGGGGAAGGTGCCAGACAGGAGTTCTCCTGGTAGTTTTTACACTACCTTGGTAGGCATCTGAAAGACACCACAAAAGTTGTTCTACCTGCTTTCTGGGCTGAGATGGGGAACCGCTGAATTTTGGAGTCGGCCGGTGACAAAATGTTTCACAGACACTCCATGCACATCTCCACTGGGGAAGGTGCCAGACAGGAGTTCTCCTGGTGGTTTTTACACTACCTTGGTAGGCATTTGAAAGGCACCACAAAAGTTGTTCTTCCTGCTTTCTGGGCTGAGATGGGGAACCGCTGAATTTTGGAGTCGGCCGGTGACAAAATGTTTCACAGACACCCCATGCACAACTCCACCGGGGAAGGTGCCAGGAACGAATTCTGTTGGTAGTTTTTACACTACCTTGGTAGGCAGCTGAAAGGCACAAGAAAAGTTGTTGTACCTGCTTTGTGGGCTGAGATGGGGAACCGCTGAATTTTGGAGTCGGCCGTTGACAAAATGTTCCAAACACACCCCATGCACAACTCCACCGGGGAAGGTGCCAGACAGGAGTTCTCCTGGTAGTTTTTACACTACCTTGGTAGGCATCTGAAAGGCACCACAAAAGTTGTTCTACCTGCTTTCTGGGCTGAGATGGGGAACCGCTGAATTTTGGAGTCGGCCGGTGACAAAATGTTCCAAACACACCCCATGCACAACTCCACCACGGAAGGTGCCAGACAGGAGTTCTCTTGGTAGTTTTTACACTACCTTGGTAGGCATCTGAAAGGCACCACAAAAGTTGTTCTACCTGCTTTCTGGGCTGAGATGGGGAACAGCTGAATTTTGGAGTCGGCCGGTGACAAAATGTTCCAAACACACCCCCTGCACAACTCCACCGGGGAAGGTGCCAGGAACGAATTCTGTTGGTAGTTTTTACACTACCTTGGTAGGCAGCTGAAAGGCACAAGAAAAGTTGTTGTACCTGCTTTGTGGGCTGAGATGGGGAACCGCTGAATTTTGGAGTCGGCCGTTGACAAAATGTTCCAAACACACCCCATGCACAACTCCACCGGGGAAGGTGCCAGACAGGAGTTCTCTTGGTAGTTTTTACACTACCTTGGTAGGCATCTGAAAGGCACCACAAAAGTTGTTCTACCTGCTTTCTGGGCTGAGATGGGGAACCGCTGAATTTTGGAGTCGGCCGGTGACAAAATGTTCCAAACACACCCCATGCACAACTCCACCACGGAAGGTGCCAGACAGGAGTTCTCCTGGTAGTTTTTACACTACCTTGGTAGGCATCTGAAAGACACCACAAAAGTTGTTCTACCTGCTTTCTGGGCTGAGATGGGGAATCGCTGAATTTTGGACTCGGCCGGTGACAAAATGTTCCAAACACACCCCATGCACAACTCCACCACGGAAGGTGCCAGACAGGAGTTCTCCTGGTAGTTTTTACATTGCTCCGGTAGGCATCTGAAAGACACCACAAAAGTT
Source organism: Falco cherrug (assembly GCF_023634085.1). Taxonomy (NCBI): domain Eukaryota; kingdom Metazoa; phylum Chordata; class Aves; order Falconiformes; family Falconidae; genus Falco; species Falco cherrug. The sequence goes on along the minus strand of NC_073701.1, from coordinate 94,270,174 downwards.
GTTCTACCTGCTTTCTGGGCTGAGATGGGGAATCGCTGAATTTTGGACTCGGCTGGTGACAAAATGTTCCAAACACACCCCCTGCACAACTCCACCGGGGAAGGTGCCAGACAGGAGTTCTCCTGGTAGTTTTTACACTACCTTGGTAGGCATCTGAAAGACACCACAGAAGTTGTTCTACCTGCTTTCTGGGCTGAGATGGGGAATCGCTGAATTTTGGACTCGGCCGGTGACAAAATGTTCCAAACACACCCCATGCACAACTCCACCGGGGAAGGTGCCAGACAGGAGTTCTCTTAGTAGTTTTTACACTACCTTGGTAGGCATCTGAAAGACACCACAAAAGTTGTTCTACCTGCTTTCTGGGCTGAGATGGGGAATCGCTGAATTTTGGACTCGGCTGGTGATAAAATGTTCCAAACACACCCCCTGCACAACTCCACCGGGGAAGGTGCCAGACAGGAGTTCTCCTGGTAGTTTTTACATTGCTCCGGTAGGCATCTGAAAGACACCACAAAAGTTGTTCTACCTGCTTTGTGGGCTGAGATGGGGAACCGCTGAATTTTGGACTCGGCCGGTGACAAAATGTTCCAAACACACCCCATGCACAACTCCACCGGGGAAGGTGCCAGACAGGAGTTCTCCTGGTAGTTTTTACACTACCTTGGTAGGCATCTGAAAGACACCACAAAAGTTGTTCTGCCTGCTTTCTGGGCTGAGATGGGGAAACGCTGAATTTTGGAGTCGGCTGGTGACAAAATGTTCCAAAAACACCCCATGCACAACTCCACCACGGAAGGTGCCAGACAGGAGTTCTCCTGGTAGTTTTTACATTGCTCCGGTAGGCATCTGAAAGACACCACAAAAGTTGTTCTACCTGCTTTCTGGGCTGAGATGGGGAACCGCTGAATTTTGGAGTCGGCCGGTGACAAAATGTTTCACAGACACCCCATGCACAACTCCACCGGGGAAGGTGCCAGGAACGAATTCTGTTGGTAGTTCTTACACTACCTTGGTAGGCAGCTGAAAGGCACAAGAAAAGTTGTTGTACCTGCTTTGTGGGCTGAGATGGGGAACCGCTGAATTTTGGAGTCGGCCGTTGACAAAATGTTCCAAACACACCCCATGCACAACTCCACCGGGGAAGGTGCCAGACAGGAGTTCTCTTGGTAGTTTTTACACTACCTTGGTAGGCATCTGAAAGGCACCACAAAAGTTGTTCTACCTGCTTTCTGGGCTGAGATGGGGAACCGCTGAATTTTGGAGTCGGCCGGTGACAAAATGTTCCAAACACACCCCATGCACAACTCCACCACGGAAGGTGCCAGACAGGAGTTCTCCTGGTAGTTTTTACACTACCTTGGTAGGCATCTGAAAGACACCACAAAAGTTGTTCTACCTGCTTTCTGGGCTGAGATGGGGAATCGCTGAATTTTGGAGTCGGCCGGTGACAAAATGTTCCAAACACACCCCATGCACAACTCCACCACGGAAGGTGCCAGACAGGAGTTCTCCTGGTAGTTTTTACACTACCTTGGTAGGCATCTAAAAGACACCACAAAAGTTGTTCTACCTGCTTTCTGGGCTGAGATGGGGAAACGCTGAATTTTGGAGTCGGCCGGTGACAAAATGTTCCAAACACACCCCATGCACAACTCCACCACGGAAGGTGCCAGACAGGAGTTCTCCTGGTAGTTTTTACACTACCTTGGTAGGCATCTGAAAGACACCACAAAAGTTGTTCTACCTGCTTTCTGGGCTGAGATGGGGAATCGCTGAATTTTGGACTCGGCCGGTGACAAAATGTTCCAAACACACCCCATGCACAACTCCACCACGGAAGGTGCCAGACAGGAGTTCTCCTGGTAGTTTTTACACTACCTTGGTAGGCATCTGAAAGACACCACAAAAGTTGTTCTACCTGCTTTCTGGGCTGAGATGGGGAACCGCTGAATTTTGGACTCGGCCGGTGACAAAATGTTCCAAACACACCCCATGCACAACTCCACCACGGAAGGTGCCAGACAGGAGTTCTCCTGGTAGTTTTTACATTGCTCCGGTAGGCATCTGAAAGACACCACAAAAGTTGTTCTACCTGCTTTCTGGGCTGAGATGGGGAATCGCTGAATTTTGGACTCGGCTGGTGACAAAATGTTCCAAACACACCCCCTGCACAACTCCACCGGGGAAGGTGCCAGACAGGAGTTCTCCTGGTAGTTTTTACACTACCTTGGTAGGCAGCTGAAAGGCACCACAAAAGTTGTTCTACCTGCTTTCTGGGCTGAGATAGGGAAACGCTGAATTTTGGACTCGGCCGGTGACAAAATGTTCCAAACACACCCCATGCACAACTCCACCGGGGAAGGTGCCAGACAGGAGTTCTCCTGGTAGTTTTTACACTACCTTGGTAGGCATCTGAAAGACACCACAAAAGTTGTTCTACCTGCTTTCTGGGCTGAGATGGGGAACAGCTGAATTTTGGACTCGGCTGGTGAAAAATGTTCCAAACACACCCCATGCACAACTCCACCACGGAAGGTGCCAGACAGGAGTTCTCCTGGTAGTTTTTACACTACCTTGGTAGGCATCTGAAAGACACCACAAAAGTTGTTCTACCTGCTTTCTGGGCTGAGATGGGGAATCGCTGAATTTTGGACTCGGCCGGTGACAAAATGTTCCAAACACACCCCATGCACAACTCCACCGGGGAAGGTGCCAGACAGGAGTTCTCTTAGTAGTTTTTACACTACCTTGGTAGGCATCTGAAAGACACCACAAAAGTTGTTCTACCTGCTTTCTGGGCTGAGATGGGGAATCGCTGAATTTTGGACTCGGCTGGTGATAAAATGTTCCAAACACACCCCCTGCACAACTCCACCGGGGAAGGTGCCAGACAGGAGTTCTCCTGGTAGTTTTTACATTGCTCCGGTAGGCATCTGAAAGACACCACAAAAGTTGTTCTACCTGCTTTGTGGGCTGAGATGGGGAACCGCTGAATTTTGGACTCGGCCGGTGACAAAATGTTCCAAACACACCCCATGCACAACTCCACCGGGGAAGGTGCCAGACAGGAGTTCTCCTGGTAGTTTTTACACTACCTTGGTAGGCATCTGAAAGACACCACAAAAGTTGTTCTGCCTGCTTTCTGGGCTGAGATGGGGAAACGCTGAATTTTGGAGTCGGCTGGTGACAAAATGTTCCAAAAACACCCCCTGCACAACTCCACCGGGGAAGGTGCCAGACAGGAGTTCTCCTGGTAGTTTTTACATTGCTCCGGTAGGCATCTGAAAGACACCACAAAAGTTGTTCTACCTGCTTTCTGGGCTGAGATGGGGAACCGCTGAATTTTGGAGTCGGCCGGTGACAAAATGTTTCACAGACACCCCATGCACAACTCCACCGGGGAAGGTGCCAGGAACGAATTCTGTTGGTAGTTCTTACACTACCTTGGTAGGCAGCTGAAAGGCACAAGAAAAGTTGTTGTACCTGCTTTGTGGGCTGAGATGGGGAACCGCTGAATTTTGGAGTCGGCCGTTGACAAAATGTTCCAAACACACCCCATGCACAACTCCACCGGGGAAGGTGCCAGACAGGAGTTCTCTTGGTAGTTTTTACACTACCTTGGTAGGCATCTGAAAGGCACCACAAAAGTTGTTCTACCTGCTTTCTGGGCTGAGATGGGGAACCGCTGAATTTTGGAGTCGGCCGGTGACAAAATGTTCCAAACACACCCCATGCACAACTCCACCACGGAAGGTGCCAGACAGGAGTTCTCCTGGTAGTTTTTACACTACCTTGGTAGGCATCTGAAAGACACCACAAAAGTTGTTCTACCTGCTTTCTGGGCTGAGATGGGGAACAGCTGAATTTTGGAGTCGGCCGGTGACAAAATGTTCCAAACACACCCCATGCACAACTCCACCACGGAAGGTGCCAGACAGGAGTTCTCCTGGTAGTTTTTACACTACCTTGGTAGGCATCTGAAAGACACCACAAAAGTTGTTCTACCTGCTTTCTGGGCTGAGATGGGGAATCGCTGAATTTTGGAGTCGGCCGGTGACAAAATGTTCCAAACACACCCCATGCACAACTCCACCGGGGAAGGTGCCAGACAGGAGTTCTCCTGGTAGTTTTTACACTACCTTGGTAGGCATCTGAAAGACACCACAAAAGTTGTTCTACCTGCTTTCTGGGCTGAGATGGGGAACCGCTGAATTTTGGACTCGGCCGGTGACAAAATGTTCCAAACACACCCCATGCACAACTCCACCGGGGAAGGTGCCAGACAGGAGTTCTCCTGGTAGTTTTTACATTGCTCCGGTAGGCATCTGAAAGACACCACAAAAGTTGTTCTACCTGCTTTCTGGGCTGAGATGGGGAATCGCTGAATTTTGGACTCGGCTGGTGACAAAATGTTCCAAACACACCCCCTGCACAACTCCACCGGGGAAGGTGCCAGACAGGAGTTCTCCTGGTAGTTTTTACACTACCTTGGTAGGCAGCTGAAAGGCACCACAAAAGTTGTTCTACCTGCTTTCTGGGCTGAGATAGGGAATCGCTGAATTTTGGACTCGGCTGGTGACAAAATGTTCCAAACACACCCCATGCACAACTCCACCGGGGAAGGTGCCAGACAGGAGTTCTCTTAGTAGTTTTTACACTACCTTGGTAGGCATCTGAAAGACACCACAAAAGTTGTTCTACCTGCTTTCTGGGCTGAGATGGGGAAACGCTGAATTTTGGAGTCGGCCGGTGACAAAATGTTCCAAACACACCCCATGCACAACTCCACCGGGGAAGGTGCCAGACAGGAGTTCTCCTGGTAGTTTTTACACTACCTTGGTAGGCATCTGAAAGACACCACAAAAGTTGTTCTACCTGCTTTCTGGGCTGAGATGGGGAACAGCTGAATTTTGGAGTCGGCCGGTGACAAAATGTTCCAAACACACCCCATGCACAACTCCACCACGGAAGGTGCCAGACAGGAGTTCTCCTGGTAGTTTTTACACTACCTTGGTAGGCATCTGAAAGACACCACAAAAGTTGTTCTACCTGCTTTCTGGGCTGAGATGGGGAATCGCTGAATTTTGGAGTCGGCCGGTGACAAAATGTTCCAAACACACCCCATGCACAACTCCACCGGGGAAGGTGCCAGACAGGAGTTCTCCTGGTAGTTTTTACACTACCTTGGTAGGCATCTGAAAGACACCACAAAAGTTGTTCTACCTGCTTTCTGGGCTGAGATGGGGAACCGCTGAATTTTGGACTCGGCCGGTGACAAAATGTTCCAAACACACCCCATGCACAACTCCACCGGGGAAGGTGCCAGACAGGAGTTCTCCTGGTAGTTTTTACATTGCTCCGGTAGGCATCTGAAAGACACCACAAAAGTTGTTCTACCTGCTTTCTGGGCTGAGATGGGGAATCGCTGAATTTTGGACTCGGCTGGTGACAAAATGTTCCAAACACACCCCCTGCACAACTCCACCGGGGAAGGTGCCAGACAGGAGTTCTCCTGGTAGTTTTTACACTACCTTGGTAGGCAGCTGAAAGGCACCACAAAAGTTGTTCTACCTGCTTTCTGGGCTGAGATAGGGAATCGCTGAATTTTGGACTCGGCTGGTGACAAAATGTTCCAAACACACCCCATGCACAACTCCACCGGGGAAGGTGCCAGACAGGAGTTCTCCTGGTAGTTTTTACACTACCTTGGTAGGCATCTGAAAGACACCACAAAAGTTGTTCTACCTGCTTTCTGGGCTGAGATGGGGAAACGCTGAATTTTGGAGTCGGCTGGTGACAAAATGTTCCAAACACACCCCATGCACAACTCCACCGGGGAAGGTGCCAGACAGGAGTTCTCCTGGTAGTTTTTACACTACCTTGGTAGGCATCTGAAAGACACCACAAAAGTTGTTCTACCTGCTTTCTGGGCTGAGATGGGGAAACGCTGAATTTTGGACTCGGCTGGTGACAAAATGTTCCAAACACACCCCATGCACAACTCCACCGGGGAAGGTGCCAGACAGGAGTTCTCCTGGTAGTTTTTACACTACCTTGGTAGGCATCTGAAAGACACCACAAAAGTTGTTCTACCTGCTTTCTGGGCTGAGATGGGGAATCGCTGAATTTTGGACTCGGCCGGTGACAAAATGTTCCAAACACACCCCATGCACAACTCCACCGGGGAAGGTGCCAGACAGGAGTTCTCTTCGTAGTTTTTACACTACCTTGGTAGGCATCTGAAAGACACCACAAAAGTTGTTCTACCTGCTTTCTGGGCTGAGATGGGGAACAGCTGAATTTTGGACTCGGCTGGTGACAAAATGTTCCAAACACACCCCCTGCACAACTCCACCGGGGAAGGTGCCAGACAGGAGTTCTCCTGGTAGTTTTTACATTGCTCCGGTAGGCATCTGAAAGACACCACAAAAGTTGTTCTACCTGCTTTCTGGGCTGAGATGGGGAAACGCTGATTTTTGGAGTCGGCCGGTGACAAAATGTTTCACAGACACCCCATGCACAACTCCACCGGGGAAGGTGCCAGACAGGAGTTCTCCTGGTGGTTTTTACACTACCTTGGTAGGCATCTGAAAGGCACCACAAAAGTTGTTCTACCTGCTTTCTGGGCTGAGATGGGGAACAGCTGAATTTTGGACTCGGCCGGTGACAAAATGTTCCAAACACACCCCATGCATAACTCCACCGGGGAAGGTGCCAGACAGGAGTTCTCTTAGTAGTTTTTACACTACCTTGGTAGGCATCTGAAAGACACCACAAAAGTTGTTCTACCAGCTTTCTGGGCTGAGATGGGGAACCGCTGATTTTTGGAGTCGGCCGGTGACAAAATGTTTCACAGACACCCCATGCACAACTCCACCGGGGAAGGTGCCAGACAGGAGTTCTCCTGGTAGTTTTTACACTACCTTGGTAGGCATCTGAAAGACACCACAAAAGTTGTTCTACCTGCTTTCTGGGCTGAGATGGGGAACCGCTGAATTTTGGACTCGGCTGGTGACAAAATGTTCCAAACACACCCCCTGCACAACTCCACCGGGGAAGGTGCCAGACAGGAGTTCTCCTGGTAGTTTTTACACTACCTTGGTAGGCAGCTGAAAGGCACAAGAAAAGTTGTTGTACCTGCTTTGTGGGCTGAGATGGGGAACCGCTGAATTTTGGACTCGGCCGGTGACAAAATGTTCCAAACACACCCCATGCACAACTCCACCGGGGAAGGTGCCAGGAACGAATTCTGTTGGTAGTTTTTACACTACCTTGGTAGGCAGCTGAAAGGCACAAGAAAAGTTGTTCTACCTGCTTTGTGGGCTGAGATGGGGAACCGCTGAATTTTGGACTCGGCCGGTGACAAAATGTTCCAAACACACCCCCTGCACAACTCCACCGGGGAAGGTGCCAGACAGGAGTTCTCCTGGTAGTTTTTACACTACCTTGGTAGGCATCTGAAAGACACCACAAAAGTTGTTCTACCTGCTTTCTGGGCTGAGATGGGGAAACGCTGAATTTTGGACTCGGCTGGTGACAAAATGTTCCAAACACACCCCCTGCACAACTCCACCGGGGAAGGTGCCAGACAGGAGTTCTCCTGGTAGTTTTTACACTACCTTGGTAGGCATCTGAAAGACACCACAAAAGTTGTTCTACCTGCTTTCTGGGCTGAGATGGGGAACCGCTGAATTTTGGACTCGGCCGGTGACAAAATGTTCCAAACACACCCCATGCACAACTCCACCGGGGAAGGTGCCAGGAACGAATTCTGTTGGTAGTTTTTACACTACCTTGGTAGGCAGCTGAAAGGCACCACAAAAGTTGTTCTACCTGCTTTCTGGGCTGAGATGGGGAACCGCTGAATTTTGGAGTCGGCTTGTGACAAAATGTTCCAAACACACCCCATGCACAACTCCACCGGGGAAGGTGCCAGACAGGAGTTCTCCTGGTAGTTTTTACACTACCTTGGTAGGCATCTGAAAGACACCACAAATGTTGTTCTTCCTGCTTTCTGGGCTGAGATGGGGAACCGCTGAATTTTGGACTCGGCCGGTGACAAAATGTTCCAAACACACCCCATGCACAACTCCACCGGGGAAGGTGCCAGACAGGAGTTCTCTTGGTAGTTTTTACACTACCTTGGTAGGCAGCTGAAAGGCACCACAAAAGTTGTTCTACCTGCTTTCTGGGCTGAGATGGGGAACCGCTGAATTTTGGACTCGGCTGGTGACAAAATGTTCCAAACACACCCCCTGCACAACTCCACCGGGGAAGGTGCCAGACAGGAGTTCTCCTGGTAGTTTTTACATTGCTCCGGTAGGCATCTGAAAGACACCACAAAAGTTGTTCTACCTGCTTTCTGGGCTGAGATGGGGAACCGCTGAATTTTGGAGTCGGCCGGTGACAAAATGTTCCACAGACACCCCATGCACAACTCCACCGGGGAAGGTGCCAGGAACGAATTCTCTTGGTAGTTTTTACACTGCCTTGGTAGGCAGCTGAAAGGCACCAAAAAAGTTGTTCTACCTGCTTTGTGGGCTGAGATGGGGAACCGCTGAATTTTGGACTCGGCCGGTGACAAAATGTTCCAAACACACCCCATGCACAACTCCACCGGGGAAGGTGCCAGGAACGAATTCTGTTGGTAGTTTTTACACTACCTTGGTAGGCAGCTGAAAGGCACCACAAAAGTTGTTCTACCTGCTTTCTGGGCTGAGATGGGGAAACGCTGAATTTTGGAGTCGGCTGGTGACAAAATGTTCCAAACACACCCCATGCACAACTCCACCGGGGAAGGTGCCAGACAGGAGTTCTCTTGGTAGTTTTTACACTACCTTGGTAGGCAGCTGAAAGGCACCACAAAAGTTGTTCTACCTGCTTTCTGGGCTGAGATAGGGAACCGCTGAATTTTGGACTCGGCTGGTGACAAAATGTTCCAAACACACCCCCTGCACAACTCCACCGGGGAAGGTGCCAGACAGGAGTTCTCCTGGTAGTTTTTACATTGCTCCGGTAGGCATCTGAAAGACACCACAAAAGTTGTTCTACCTGCTTTCTGGGCTGAGATGGGGAATCGCTGAATTTTGGAGTCGGCCGGTGACAAAATGTTTCACAGACACCCCATGCACAACTCCACCGGGGAAGGTGCCAGACAGGAGTTCTCCTGGTGGTTTTTACACTACCTTGGTAGGCATTTGAAAGGCACCACAAAAGTTGTTCTACCTGCTTTCTGGGCTGAGATGGGGAACCGCTGAATTTTGGACTCGGCCGGTGACAAAATGTTCCACAGACACCCCATGCACAACTCCACCGGGGAAGGAGCCAGGAACGAATTCTGTTGGTAGTTTTTACACTACCTTGGTAGGCAGCTGAAAGGCACAAGAAAAGTTGTTGTACCTGCTTTGTGGGCTGAGATGGGGAACCGCTGAATTTTGGAGTCGGCCGTTGACAAAATGTTCCAAACACACCCCATGCACAACTCCACCGGGGAAGGTGCCAGACAGGAGTTCTCTTGGTAGTTTTTACACTACCTTGGTAGGCATCTGAAAGGCACCAAAAAAGTTGTTCTACCTGCTTTCTGGGCTGAGATGGGGAAACGCTGAATTTTGGAGTCGGCCGGTGACAAAATGTTCCAAACACACCCCATGCACAACTCCACCACGGAAGGTGCCAGACAGGAGTTCTCCTGGTAGTTTTTACACTACCTTGGTAGGCATCTGAAAGACACCACAAAAGTTGTTCTACCTGCTTTCTGGGCTGAGATGGGGAATCGCTGAATTTTGGAGTCGGCCGTTGACAAAATGTTCCAAACACACCCCATGCACAACTCCACCGGGGAAGGTGCCAGACAGGAGTTCTCCTGGTAGTTTTTACACTACCTTGGTAGGCATCTGAAAGACACCACAAAAGTTGTTCTACCTGCTTTCTGGGCTGAGATGGGGAACCGCTGAATTTTGGAGTCGGCCGGTGACAAAATGTTTCACAGACACCCCATGCACATCTCCACCGGGGAAGGTGCCAGACAGGAGTTCTCCTGGTGGTTTTTACACTACCTTGGTAGGCATTTGAAAGGCACCACAAAAGTTGTTCTTCCTGCTTTCTGGGCTGAGATGGGGAACCGCTGAATTTTGGAGTCGGCCGGTGACAAAATGTTCCACAGACACCCCATGCACAACTCCACCGGCGAAGGAGCCAGGAACGAATTCTGTTGGTAGTTTTTACACTACCTTGGTAGGCAGCTGAAAGGCACAAGAAAAGTTGTTGTACCTGCTTTGTGGGCTGAGATGCGGAAACGCTGAATTTTGGAGTCGGCCGTTGACAAAATGTTCCAAACACACCCCATGCACAACTCCACCGGGGAAGGTGCCAGACAGGAGTTCTCTTGGTAGTTTTTACACTACCTTGGCAGACATCTGAAAGGCACCACAAAAGTTGTTCTACCTGCTTTCTGGGCTGAGATGGGGAAACGCTGAATTTTGGACTCGGCTGGTGACAAAATGTTCCAAACACACCCCATGCACAACTCCACCACGGAAGGTGCCAGACAGGAGTTCTCCTGGTAGTTTTTACACTACCTTGGTAGGCATCTGAAAGACACCACAAAAGTTGTTCTACCTGCTTTCTGGGCTGAGATGGGGAATCGCTGAATTTTGGAGTCGGCCGGTGACAAAATGTTCCAAACACACCCCATGCACAACTCCACCGGGGAAGGTGCCAGACAGGAGTTCTCCTGGTAGTTTTTACACTACCTTGGTAGGCATCTGAAAGACACCACAAAAGTTGTTCTACCTGCTTTCTGGGCTGAGATGGGGAACCGCTGAATTTTGGACTCGGCCGGTGACAAAATGTTCCAAACACACCCCATGCACAACTCCACCGGGGAAGGTGCCAGACAGGAGTTCTCTTGGTAGTTTTTACACTACCTTGGTAGGCATCTAAAAGACACCGCAAAAGTTGTTGTACCTGCTTTCTGGGCTGAGATGGGGAACCGCTGAATTTTGGACTCGGCTGGTGACAAAATGTTCCAAACACACCCCCTGCACAACTCCACCGGGGAAGGTGCCAGACAGGAGTTCTCCTGGTAGTTTTTACATTGCTCCGGTAGGCATCTGAAAGACACCACAAAAGTTGTTCTACCTGCTTTCTGGGCTGAGATGGGGAAACGCTGAATTTTGGACTCGGCTGGTGACAAAATGTTCCAAACACACCCCATGCACAACTCCACCGGGGAAGGTGCCAGACAGGAGTTCTCCTGGTAGTTTTTACACTACCTTGGTAGGCATCTGAAAGACACCACAAAAGTTGTTCTACCTGCTTTCTGGGCTGAGATGGGGAAACGCTGAATTTTGGACTCGGCTGGTGACAAAATGTTCCAAACACACCCCCTGCACAACTCCACCGGGGAAGGTGCCAGACAGGAGTTCTCCTGGTAGTTTTTACACTACCTTGGTAGGCAGCTGAAAGGCACCACAAAACTTGTTCTACCTGCTTTCTGGGCTGAGATGGGGAATCGCTGAATTTTGGACTCGGCCGTTGACAAAATGTTCCAAACACACCCCATGCACAACTCCACCGGGGAAGGTGCCAGACAGGAGTTCTCCTGGTAGTTTTTACACTACCTTGGTAGGCATCTGAAAGACACCACAAAAGTTGTTCTACCTGCTTTCTGGGCTGAGATGGGGAACAGCTGAATTTTGGAGTCGGCCGGTGACAAAATGTTCCAAACACACCCCCTGCACAACTCCACCGGGGAAGGTGCCAGACAGGAGTTCTCCTGGTAGTTTTTACACTACCTTGGTAGGCAGCTGAAAGGCACAAGAAAAGTTGTTGTACCTGCTTTCTGGGCTGAGATGGGGAACCGCTGAATTTTGGAGTCGGCCGGTGACAAAATGTTCCAAACACACCCCATGCACAACTCCACCGGGGAAGGTGCCAGACAGGAGTTCTCCTGGTAGTTTTTACACTACCTTGGTAGGCATCTGAAAGACACCACAAAAGTTGTTCTACCTGCTTTCTGGGCTGAGATGGGGAATCGCTGAATTTTGGAGTCGGCCGGTGACAAAATGTTCCAAACACACCCCATGCACAACTCCACCGGGGAAGGTGCCAGACAGGAGTTCTCCTGGTAGTTTTTACACTACCTTGGTAGGCATCTGAAAGACACCACAAAAGTTGTTCTACCTGCTTTGTGGGCTGAGATGGGGAACCGCTGAATTTTGGACTCGGCCGGTGACAAAATGTTCCAAACACACCCCATGCACAACTCCACCGGGGAAGGTGCCAGACAGGAGTTCTCCTGGTAGTTTTTACATTGCTCCGGTAGGCATCTGAAAGACACCACAAAAGTTGTTCTACCTGCTTTCTGGGCTGAGATGGGGAATCGCTGAATTTTGGACTCGGCTGGTGACAAAATGTTCCAAACACACCCCCTGCACAACTCCACCGGGGAAGGTGCCAGACAGGAGTTCTCCTGGTAGTTTTTACACTACCTTGGTAGGCAGCTGAAAGGCACCACAAAAGTTGTTCTACCTGCTTTCTGGGCTGAGATAGGGAAACGCTGAATTTTGGACTCGGCTGGTGACAAAATGTTCCAAACACACCCCATGCACAACTCCACCGGGGAAGGTGCCAGACAGGAGTTCTCTTAGTAGTTTTTACACTACCTTGGTAGGCATCTGAAAGACACCACAAAAGTTGTTCTACCTGCTTTCTGGGCTGAGATGGGGAAACGCTGAATTTTGGAGTCGGCTGGTGACAAAATGTTCCAAACACACCCCATGCACAACTCCACCGGGGAAGGTGCCAGACAGGAGTTCTCCTGGTAGTTTTTACACTACCTTGGTAGGCATCTGAAAGACACCACAAAAGTTGTTCTACCTGCTTTCTGGGCTGAGATGGGGAAACGCTGAATTTTGGACTCGGCTGGTGACAAAATGTTCCAAACACACCCCATGCACAACTCCACCGGGGAAGGTGCCAGACAGGAGTTCTCCTGGTAGTTTTTACACTACCTTGGTAGGCATCTGAAAGACACCACAAAAGTTGTTCTACCTGCTTTCTGGGCTGAGATGGGGAATCGCTGAATTTTGGAGTCGGCCGGTGACAAAATGTTCCAAACACACCCCATGCACAACTCCACCACGGAAGGTGCCAGACAGGAGTTCTCTTGGTAGTTTTTACACTACCTTGGTAGGCATCTGAAAGACACCACAAAAGTTGTTCTACCTGCTTTCTGGGCTGAGATGGGGAACAGCTGAATTTTGGACTCGGCTGGTGATAAAATGTTCCAAACACACCCCCTGCACAACTCCACCGGGGAAGGTGCCAGACAGGAGTTCTCCTGGTAGTTTTTACATTGCTCCGGTAGGCATCTGAAAGACACCACAAAAGTTGTTCTACCTGCTTTCTGGGCTGAGATGGGGAACCGCTGATTTTTGGAGTCGGCCGGTGACAAAATGTTTCACAGACACCCCATGCACAACTCCACCGGGGAAGGTGCCAGACAGGAGTTCTCCTGGTGGTTTTTACACTACCTTGGTAGGCATCTGAAAGACACCACAAAAGTTGTTCTACCTGCTTTCTGGGCTGAGATGGGGAACAGCTGAATTTTGGACTCGGCTGGTGATAAAATGTTCCAAACACACCCCATGCACAACTCCACCGGGGAAGGTGCCAGACAGGAGTTCTCCTGGTAGTTTTTACATTGCTCCGGTAGGCATCTGAAAGACACCACAAAAGTTGTTCTACCAGCTTTCTGGGCTGAGATGGGGAACCGCTGATTTTTGGAGTCGGCCGGTGACAAAATGTTTCACAGACACCCCATGCACAACTCCACCGGGGAAGGTGCCAGACAGGAGTTCTCCTGGTGGTTTTTACACTACCTTGGTAGGCATTTGAAAGGCACCACAAAAGTTGTTCTTCCTGCTTTCTGGGCTGAGATGGGGAACCGCTGAATTTTGGAGTCGGCTGGTGACAAAATGTTCCAAACACACCCCATGCACAACTCCACCGGGGAAGGTGCCAGACAGGAGTTCTCCTGGTAGTTTTTACACTACCTTGGTAGGCATCTGAAAGACACCACAAAAGTTGTTCTACCTGCTTTCTGGGCTGAGATGGGGAACCGCTGAATTTTGGACTCGGCCGGTGACAAAATGTTCCACAGACACCCCATGCACAACTCCACCGGGGAAGGTGCCAGGAACGAATTCTCTTGGTAGTTTTTACACTACCTTGGTAGGCAGCTGAAAGGCACAAGAAAAGTTGTTCTACCTGCTTTCTGGGCTGAGATGGGGAACCGCTGAATTTTGGAGTCGGCTGGTGACAAAATGTTCCAAACACACCCCCTGCACAACTCCACCGGGGAAGGTGCCAGACAGGAGTTCTCTTAGTAGTTTTTACACTACCTTGGTAGGCATCTGAAAGACACCACAAAAGTTGTTCTACCTGCTTTCTGGGCTGAGATGGGGAACCGCTGAATTTTGGACTCGGCTGGTGACAAAATGTTCCAAACACACCCCCTGCACAACTCCACCGGGGAAGGTGCCAGACAGGAGTTCTCCTGGTAGTTTTTACACTACCTTGGTAGGCATCTGAAAGACACCACAAAAGTTGTTCTACGTGCTTTCTGGGCTGAGATGGGGAACCGCTGAATTTTGGACTCGGCTGGTGACAAAATGTTCCAAACACACCCCATGCACAACTCCACCGGGGAAGGTGCCAGGAACGAATTCTGTTGGTAGTTTTTACACTACCTTGGTAGGCAGCTGAAAGGCACCACAAAAGTTGTTCTACCTGCTTTCTGGGCTGAGATGGGGAAACGCTGAATTTTGGAGTCGGCTGGTGACAAAATGTTCCAAACACACCCCATGCACAACTCCACCGGGGAAGGTGCCAGACAGGAGTTCTCCTGGTAGTTTTTACACTACCTTGGTAGGCATTTGAAAGGCACCGCAAATGTTGTTCTTCCTGCTTTCTGGGCTGAGATGGGGAACCGCTGAATTTTGGACTCGGCCGGTGACAAAATGTTCCAAACACACCCCATGCACAACTCCACCGGGGAAGGTGCCAGACAGGAGTTCTCTTGGTAGTTTTTACACTACCTTGGTAGGCAGCTGAAAGGCACCACAAAAGTTGTTGTACCTGCTTTCTGGGCTGAGATGGGGAACCGCTGAATTTTGGAGTCGGCTGGTGACAAAATGTTCCAAACACACCCCCTGCACAACTCCACCGGGGAAGGTGCCAGACAGGAGTTCTCCTGGTAGTTTTTACATTGCTCCGGTAGGCATCTGAAAGACACCACAAAAGTTGTTCTACCTGCTTTCTGGGCTGAGATGGGGAACCGCTGAATTTTGGAGTCGGCCGGTGACAAAATGTTTCACAGACACCCCATGCACAACTCCACCGGGGAAGGTGCCAGACAGGAGTTCTCCTGGTGGTTTTTACACTACCTTGGAAGGCATTTGAAAGGCACCACAAAAGTTGTTCTTCCTGCTTTCTGGGCTGAGATGGGGAACCGCTGAATTTTGGACTCGGCCGGTGACAAAATGTTCCACAGACACCCCATGCACAACTCCACCGGGGAAGGTGCCAGGAACGAATTCTGTTGGTAGTTTTTACACTACCTTGGTAGGCAGCTGAAAGGCACAAGAAAAGTTGTTGTACCTGCTTTGTGGGCTGAGATGGGGAACCGCTGAATTTTGGAGTCGGCCGTTGACAAAATGTTCCAAACACACCCCATGCACAACTCCACCGGGGAAGGTGCCAGACAGGAGTTCTCTTGGTAGTTTTTACACTACCTTGGTAGGCATCTGAAAGGCACCAAAAAAGTTGTTCTACCTGCTTTCTGGGCTGAGATGGGGAACTGCTGAATTTTGGAGTCGGCCGGTGACAAAATGTTCCAAACACACCCCATGCACAACTCCACCGGGGAAGGTGCCAGACAGGAGTTCTCCTGGTAGTTTTTACACTACCTTGGTAGGCATCTGAAAGACACCACAAAAGTTGTTCTACCTGCTTTCTGGGCTGAGATGGGGAATCGCTGAATTTTGGAGTCGGCCGGTGACAAAATGTTCCAAACACACCCCCTGCACAACTCCACCGGGGAAGGTGCCAGACAGGAGTTCTCCTGGTAGTTTTTACACTACCTTGGTAGGCATCTGAAAGACACCACAAAAGTTGTTCTACCTGCTTTCTGGGCTGAGATGGGGAACCGCTGAATTTTGGAGTCGGCCAGTGACAAAATGTTTCACAGACACCCCATGCACATCTCCACCGGGGAAGGTGCCAGACAGGAGTTCTCCTGGTGGTTTTTACACTACCTTGGTAGGCATTTGAAAGGCACCACAAAAGTTGTTCTTCCTGCTTTCTGGGCTGAGATGGGGAACCGCTGAATTTTGGAGTCGGCCGGTGACAAAATGTTCCACAGACACCCCATGCACAACTCCACCGGGGAAGGTGCCAGGAACGAATTCTGTTGGTAGTTTTTACACTACCTTGGTAGGCAGCTGAAAGGCACAAGAAAAGTTGTTGTACCTGCTTTGTGGGCTGAGATGCGGAAACGCTGAATTTTGGAGTCGGCCGTTGACAAAATGTTCCAAACACACCCCATGCACAACTCCACCGGGGAAGGTGCCAGACAGGAGTTCTCTTGGTAGTTTTTACACTACCTTGGTAGGCATCTGAAAGGCACCACAAAAGTTGTTCTACCTGCTTTCTGGGCTGAGATGGGGAAACGCTGAATTTTGGAGTCGGCCGGTGACAAAATGTTCCAAACACACCCCCTGCACAACTCCACCGGGGAAGGTGCCAGACAGGAGTTCTCCTGGTAGTTTTTACATTGCTCCGGTAGGCATCTGAAAGACACCACAAAAGTTGTTCTACCTGCTTTCTGGGCTGAGATGGGGAACCGCTGAATTTTGGACTCGGCCGGTGACAAAATGTTCCAAACACACCCCATGCACAACTCCACCGGGGAAGGTGCCAGACAGGAGTTCTCTTGGTAGTTTTTACACTACCTTGGTAGGCATCTAAAAGACACCACAAAAGTTGTTGTACCTGCTTTCTGGGCTGAGATGGGGAAACGCTGAATTTTGGACTCGGCTGGTGACAAAATGTTCCAAACACACCCCATGCACAACTCCACCGGGGAAGGTGCCAGACAGGAGTTCTCCTGGTAGTTTTTACATTGCTCCGGTAGGCATCTGAAAGACACCACAAAAGTTGTTCTACCTGCTTTCTGGGCTGAGATGGGGAAACGCTGAATTTTGGACTCGGCTGGTGACAAAATGTTCCAAACACACCCCATGCACAACTCCACCGGGGAAGGTGCCAGACAGGAGTTCTCTTGGTAGTTTTTACACTACCTTGGTAGGCATCTGAAAGACACCACAAAAGTTGTTCTACCTGCTTTCTGGGCTGAGATGGGGAAACGCTGAATTTTGGACTCGGCTGGTGACAAAATGTTCCAAACACACCCCATGCACAACTCCACCGGGGAAGGTGCCAGACAGGAGTTCTCCTGGTAGTTTTTACACTACCTTGGTAGGCATCTGAAAGACACCACAAAAGTTGTTCTACCTGCTTTCTGGGCTGAGATGGGGAATCGCTGAATTTTGGAGTCGGCCGGTGACAAAATGTTCCAAACACACCCCATGCACAACTCCACCGGGGAAGGTGCCAGACAGGAGTTCTCTTCGTAGTTTTTACACTACCTTGGTAGGCATCTGAAAGACACCACAAAAGTTGTTCTACCTGCTTTCTGGGCTGAGATGGGGAAACGCTGAATTTTGGAGTCGGCTGGTGGCAAAATGTTCCAAACACACCCCCTGCACAACTCCACCGGGGAAGGTGCCAGACAGGAGTTCTCCTGGTAGTTTTTACATTGATCCGGTAGGCAGCTGAAAGGCACCACAAAAGATGTTCTACCTGCTTTCTGGGCTGAGATGGGGAACCGCTGAATTTTGGACTCGGCTGGTGACAAAATGTTCCAAACACACCCCATGCACAACTCCACCGGGGAAGGTGCCAGACAGGAGTTCTCTTAGTAGTTTTTACACTACCTTGGTAGGCATCTGAAAGGCACCACAAAAGTTGTTCTACCTGCTTTCTGGGCTGAGATGGGGAACCGCTGAATTTTGGAGTCGGCTGGTGGCAAAATGTTCCAAACACACCCCCTGCACAACTCCACCGGGGAAGGTGCCAGACAGGAGTTCTCCTGGTAGTTTTTACACTACCTTGGTAGGCATCTGAAAGACACCACAAAAGTTTTTCTACCTGCTTTCTGGGCTGAGATGGGGAACCGCTGATTTTTGGAGTCGGCCGGTGACAAAATGTTTCACAGACACCCCATGCACAACTCCACCGGGGAAGGTGCCAGACAGGAGTTCTCCTGGTGGTTTTTACACTACCTTGGTAGGCATCTGAAAGACACCACAAAAGTTGTTCTACCTGCTTTCTGGGCTGAGATGGGGAACAGCTGAATTTTGGACTCGGCCGGTGACAAAATGTTCCAAACACACCCCATGCACAACTCCACCGGGGAAGGTGCCAGACAGGAGTTCTCTTAGTAGTTTTTACACTACCTTGGTAGGCATCTGAAAGACACCACAAAAGTTGTTCTACCAGCTTTCTGGGCTGAGATGGGGAACCGCTGATTTTTGGAGTCGGCCGGTGACAAAATGTTTCACAGACACCCCCTGCACAACTCCACCGGGGAAGGTGCCAGACAGGAGTTCTCCTGGTAGTTTTTACATTGCTCCGGTAGGCATCTGAAAGACACCACAAAAGTTGTTCTACCTGCTTTCTGGGCTGAGATGGGGAACCGCTGAATTTTGGACTCGGCCGGTGACAAAATGTTCCACAGACACCCCATGCACAACTCCACCGGGGAAGGTGCCAGGAACGAATTCTCTTGGTAGTTTTTACACTACCTTGGTAGGCAGCTGAAAGGCACAAGAAAAGTTGTTCTACCTGCTTTGTGGGCTGAGATGGGGAACCGCTGAATTTTGGACTCGGCCGGTGAAAAAATGTTCCAAACACACCCCATGCACAACTCCACCGGGGAAGGTGCCAGGAACGAATTCTGTTGGTAGTTTTTACACTACCTTGGTAGGCAGCTGAAAGGCACCACAAAAGTTGTTCTACCTGCTTTCTGGGCTGAGATGGGGAAACGCTGAATTTTGGACTCGGCTGGTGACAAAATGTTCCAAACACACCCCCTGCACAACTCCACCGGGGAAGGTGCCAGACAGGAGTTCTCCTGGTAGTTTTTACATTGCTCCGGTAGGCATCTGAAAGACACCACAAAAGTTGTTCTACCTGCTTTCTGGGCTGAGATGGGGAACCGCTGAATTTTGGAGTCGGCCGGTGACAAAATGTTCCACAGACACCCCATGCACAACTCCACCGGGGAAGGTGCCAGGAACGAATTCTGTTGGTAGTTTTTACACTACCTTGGTAGGCAGCTGAAAGGCACCACAAAAGTTGTTCTACCTGCTTTCTGGGCTGAGATGGGGAACCGCTGAATTTTGGAGTCGGCTTGTGACAAAATGTTCCAAACACACCCCCTGCACAACTCCACCGGGGAAGGTGCCAGACAGGAGTTCTCCTGGTAGTTTTTACACTACCTTGGTAGGCATCTGAAAGACACCACAAATGTTGTTCTTCCTGCTTTCTGGGCTGAGATGGGGAACCGCTGAATTTTGGACTCGGCCGGTGACAAAATGTTCCAAACACACCCCATGCACAACTCCACCGGGGAAGGTGCCAGACAGGAGTTCTCTTGGTAGTTTTTACACTACCTTGGTAGGCAGCTGAAAGGCACCACAAAAGTTGTTCTACCTGCTTTCTGGGCTGAGATGGGGAACCGCTGAATTTTGGACTCGGCTGGTGACAAAATGTTCCAAACACACCCCCTGCACAACTCCACCGGGGAAGGTGCCAGACAGGAGTTCTCCTGGTAGTTTTTACATTGCTCCGGTAGGCATCTGAAAGACACCACAAAAGTTGTTCTACCTGCTTTCTGGGCTGAGATGGGGAACCGCTGAATTTTGGACTCGGCCGGTGACAAAATGTTCCACAGACACCCCATGCACAACTCCACCGGGGAAGGTGCCAGGAACGAATTCTCTTGGTAGTTTTTACACTACCTTGGTAGGCAGCTGAAAGGCACAAGAAAAGTTGTTCTACCTGCTTTGTGGGCTGAGATGGGGAACCGCTGAATTTTGGACTCGGCCGGTGACAAAATGTTCCAAACACACCCCATGCACAACTCCACCGGGGAAGGTGCCAGGAACGAATTCTGTTGGTAGTTTTTACACTACCTTGGTAGGCAGCTGAAAGGCACCACAAAAGTTGTTCTACCTGCTTTGTGGGCTGAGATGGGGAAACTCTGAATTTTGGAGTCGGCTGGTGACAAAATGTTCCAAACACACCCCATGCACAACTCCACCGGGGAAGGTGCCAGACAGGAGTTCTCCTGGTAGTTTTTACACTACCTTGGTAGGCATCTGAAAGACACCACAAATGTTGTTCTTCCTGCTTTCTGGGCTGAGATGGGGAACCGCTGAATTTTGGACTCGGCCGGTGACAAAATGTTCCAAACACACCCCATGCACAACTCCACCGGGGAAGGTGCCAGACAGGAGTTGTCTTGGTAGTTTTTACACTACCTTGGTAGGCAGCTGAAAGGCACCACAAAAGTTGTTCTACCTGCTTTCTGGGCTGAGATGGGGAAACGCTGAATTTTGGAGTCGGCTGGTGACAAAATGTTCCAAACACACCCCCTGCACAACTCCACCGGGGAAGGTGCCAGACAGGAGTTCTCCTGGTAGTTTTTACATTGCTCCGGTAGGCATCTGAAAGACACCAAAAAAGTTGTTCTACCTGCTTTCTGGGCTGAGATGGGGAATCGCTGAATTTTGGAGTCGGCTGGTGACAAAATGTTCCAAACACACCCCATGCACAACTCCACCGGGGAAGGAGCCAGGAACGAATTCTGTTGGTAGTTTTTACACTACCTTGGTAGGCAGCTGAAAGGCACAAGAAAAGTTGTTGTACCTGCTTTGTGGGCTGAGATGGGGAACCGCTGAATTTTGGAGTCGGCTGGTGACAAAATGTTCCAAACACACCCCATGCACAACTCCACCGGGGAAGGTGCCAGACAGGAGTTCTCTTGGTAGTTTTTACACTACCTTGGTAGGCATCTGAAAGGCACCACAAAAGTTGTTCTACCTGCTTTCTGGGCTGAGATGGGGAACCGCTGAATTTTGGAGTCGGCCGGTGACAAAATGTTCCAAACACACCCCATGCACAACTCCACCACGGAAGGTGCCAGACAGGAGTTCTCCTGGTAGTTTTTACACTACCTTGGTAGGCATCTGAAAGACACCACAAAAGTTGTTCTACCTGCTTTCTGGGCTGAGATGGGGAATCGCTGAATTTTGGAGTCGGCCGGTGACAAAATGTTCCAAACACACCCCATGCACAACTCCACCGGGGAAGGTGCCAGACAGGAGTTCTCCTGGTAGTTTTTACACTACCTTGGTAGGCATCTGAAAGACACCACAAAAGTTGTTCTACCTGCTTTCTGGGCTGAGATGGGGAACCGCTGAATTTTGGAGTCGGCCGGTGACAAAATGTTTCACAGACACCCCATGCACATCTCCACCGGGGAAGGTGCCAGACAGGAGTTCTCCTGGTGGTTTTTACACTACCTTGGTAGGCATTTGAAAGGCACCACAAAAGTTGTTCTTCCTGCTTTCTGGGCTGAGATGGGGAACCGCTGAATTTTGGAGTCGGCCGGTGACAAAATGTTCCACAGACACCCCATGCACAACTCCACCGGCGAAGGAGCCAGGAACGAATTCTGTTGGTAGTTTTTACACTACCTTGGTAGGCAGCTGAAAGGCACAAGAAAAGTTGTTGTACCTGCTTTGTGGGCTGAGATGCGGAAACGCTGAATTTTGGAGTCGGCTGGTGACAAAATGTTCCAAACACACCCCATGCACAACTCCACCGGGGAAGGTGCCAGACAGGAGTTCTCCTGGTGGTTTTTCCACTACCTTGGTAGGCATTTGAAAGGCACCACAAAAGTTGTTCTACCTGCTTTCTGGGCTGAGATGGGGAAACGCTGAATTTTGGAGTCGGCTGGTGGCAAAATGTTCCAAACACACCCCCTGCACAACTCCACCGGGGAAGGTGCCAGACAGGAGTTCTCCTGGTAGTTTTTACATTGATCCGGTAGGCAGCTGAAAGGCACCACAAAAGATGTTCTACCTGCTTTCTGGGCTGAGATGGGGAACCGCTGAATTTTGGACTCGGCTGGTGACAAAATGTTCCAAACACACCCCATGCACAACTCCACCGGGGAAGGTGCCAGACAGGAGTTCTCTTAGTAGTTTTTACACTACCTTGGTAGGCATCTGAAAGGCACCACAAAAGTTGTTCTACCTGCTTTCTGGGCTGAGATGGGGAACCGCTGAATTTTGGAGTCGGCTGGTGGCAAAATGTTCCAAACACACCCCCTGCACAACTCCACCGGGGAAGGTGCCAGACAGGAGTTCTCCTGGTAGTTTTTACACTACCTTGGTAGGCATCTGAAAGACACCACAAAAGTTGTTCTACCTGCTTTCTGGGCTGAGATGGGGAATCGCTGAATTTTGGAGTCGGCCGGTGACAAAATGTTCCAAACACACCCCATGCACAACTCCACCGGGGAAGGTGCCAGACAGGAGTTCTCCTGGTAGTTTTTACACTACCTTGGTAGGCATCTGAAAGACACCACAAAAGTTGTTCTACCTGCTTTCTGGGCTGAGATGGGGAACAGCTGAATTTTGGACTCGGCTGGTGATAAAATGTTCCAAACACACCCCCTGCACAACTCCACCGGGGAAGGTGCCAGA
Source organism: Falco cherrug (assembly GCF_023634085.1). NCBI lineage: Eukaryota > Metazoa > Chordata > Aves > Falconiformes > Falconidae > Falco > Falco cherrug. Next base: position 94,247,270 of record NC_073701.1, on the reverse strand, counting down.
CAGGAGTTCTCCTGGTAGTTTTTACACTACCTTGGTAGGCATCTGAAAGACACCACAAAAGTTGTTCTACCTGCTTTCTGGGCTGAGATGGGGAACCGCTGATTTTTGGAGTCGGCCGGTGACAAAATGTTTCACAGACACCCCATGCACAACTCCACCGGGGAAGGTGCCAGACAGGAGTTCTCCTGGTGGTTTTTACACTACCTTGGTAGGCATCTGAAAGACACCACAAAAGTTGTTCTACCTGCTTTCTGGGCTGAGATGGGGAACAGCTGAATTTTGGAGTCGGCCGGTGACAAAATGTTCCAAACACACCCCATGCACAACTCCACCGGGGAAGGTGCCAGACAGGAGTTCTCTTAGTAGTTTTTACACTACCTTGGTAGGCATCTGAAAGACACCACAAAAGTTGTTCTACCAGCTTTCTGGGCTGAGATGGGGAACCGCTGATTTTTGGAGTCGGCCGGTGACAAAATGTTTCACAGACACCCCCTGCACAACTCCACCGGGGAAGGTGCCAGACAGGAGTTCTCCTGGTAGTTTTTACATTGCTCCGGTAGGCATCTGAAAGACACCACAAAAGTTGTTCTACCTGCTTTCTGGGCTGAGATGGGGAACCGCTGAATTTTGGACTCGGCCGGTGACAAAATGTTCCACAGACACCCCATGCACAACTCCACCGGGGAAGGTGCCAGGAACGAATTCTCTTGGTAGTTTTTACACTACCTTGGTAGGCAGCTGAAAGGCACAAGAAAAGTTGTTCTACCTGCTTTCTGGGCTGAGATGGGGAACCGCTGAATTTTGGAGTCGGCTGGTGGCAAAATGTTCCAAACACACCCCCTGCACAACTCCACCGGGGAAGGTGCCAGGAACGAATTCTGTTGGTAGTTTTTACACTACCTTGGTAGGCATCTGAAAGACACCACAAAAGTTGTTCTACCTGCTTTCTGGGCTGAGATGGGGAATCGCTGAATTTTGGAGTCGGCCGGTGACAAAATGTTCCAAACACACCCCCTGCACAACTCCACCGGGGAAGGTGCCAGACAGGAGTTCTCCTGGTAGTTTTTACACTACCTTGGTAGGCATCTGAAAGACACCACAAAAGTTGTTCTACCTGCTTTCTGGGCTGAGATGGGGAACCGCTGAATTTTGGACTCGGCCGGTGACAAAATGTTCCAAACACACCCCATGCACAACTCCACCGGGGAAGGTGCCAGACAGGAGTTCTCTTCGTAGTTTTTACACTACCTTGGTAGGCAGCTGAAAGGCACCACAAAAGTTGTTCTACCTGCTTTCTGGGCTGAGATAGGGAAACGCTGAATTTTGGAGTCGGCTGGTGACAAAATGTTCCAAACACACCCCATGCACAACTCCACCGGGGAAGGTGCCAGACAGGAGTTCTCTTAGTAGTTTTTACACTACCTTGGTAGGCATCTGAAAGACACCACAAAAGTTGTTCTACCTGCTTTCTGGGCTGAGATGGGGAAACGCTGAATTTTGGAGTCGGCTGGTGACAAAATGTTCCAAACACACCCCATGCACAACTCCACCGGGGAAGGTGCCAGACAGGAGTTCTCCTGGTAGTTTTTACACTACCTTGGTAGGCATCTGAAAGACACCACAAAAGTTGTTCTACCTGCTTTCTGGGCTGAGATGGGGAAACGCTGAATTTTGGACTCGGCTGGTGACAAAATGTTCCAAACACACCCCATGCACAACTCCACCGGGGAAGGTGCCAGACAGGAGTTCTCCTGGTAGTTTTTACACTACCTTGGTAGGCATCTGAAAGACACCACAAAAGTTGTTCTACCTGCTTTCTGGGCTGAGATGGGGAAACGCTGAATTTTGGACTCGGCCGGTGACAAAATGTTCCAAACACACCCCATGCACAACTCCACCGGGGAAGGTGCCAGACAGGAGTTCTCTTCGTAGTTTTTACACTACCTTGGTAGGCATCTGAAAGACACCACAAAAGTTGTTCTACCTGCTTTCTGGGCTGAGATGGGGAACAGCTGAATTTTGGACTCGGCTGGTGATAAAATGTTCCAAACACACCCCCTGCACAACTCCACCGGGGAAGGTGCCAGACAGGAGTTCTCCTGGTAATTTTTACATTGCTCCGGTAGGCATCTGAAAGACACCACAAAAGTTGTTCTACCTGCTTTCTGGGCTGAGATGGGGAACCGCTGATTTTTGGAGTCGGCCGGTGACAAAATGTTTCACAGACACCCCATGCACAACTCCACCGGGGAAGGTGCCAGACAGGAGTTCTCCTGGTGGTTTTTACACTACCTTGGTAGGCATCTGAAAGACACCACAAAAGTTGTTCTACCTGCTTTCTGGGCTGAGATGGGGAACAGCTGAATTTTGGACTCGGCTGGTGATAAAATGTTCGAAACACACCCCCTGCACAACTCCACCGGGGAAGGTGCCAGACAGGAGTTCTCCTGGTAGTTTTTACATTGCTCCGGTAGGCATCTGAAAGACACCACAAAAGTTGTTCTACCAGCTTTCTGGGCTGAGATGGGGAACCGCTGATTTTTGGAGTCGGCCGGTGACAAAATGTTTCACAGACACCCCATGCACAACTCCACCGGGGAAGGTGCCAGACAGGAGTTCTCCTGGTAGTTTTTACACTACCTTGGTAGGCATTTGAAAGGCACAAGAAAAGTTGTTCTTCCTGCTTTCTGGGCTGAGATGGGGAACCGCTGAATTTTGGACTCGGCTGGTGACAAAATGTTCCAAACACACCCCATGCACAACTCCACCGGGGAAGGTGCCAGACAGGAGTTCTCCTGGTAGTTTTTACACTACCTTGGTAGGCATCTGAAAGACACCACAAAAGTTGTTCTACCTGCTTTCTGGGCTGAGATGGGGAACCGCTGAATTTTGGACTCGGCTGGTGACAAAATGTTCCAAACACACCGCCTGCACAACTCCACCGGGGAAGGTGCCAGACAGGAGTTCTCCTGGTAGTTTTTACACTACCTTGGTAGGCATCTGAAAGACACCACAAAAGTTGTTCTACCTGCTTTCTGGGCTGAGATGGGGAAACGCTGAATTTTGGACTCGGCCGGTGACAAAATGTTCCAAACACACCCCATGCACAACTCCACCGGGGAAGGTGCCAGGAACGAATTCTGTTGGCAGTTTTTACACTACCTTGGTAGGCAGCTGAAAGGCACAAGAAAAGTTGCTCTACCTGCTTTGTGGGCTGAGATGGGGAACCGCTGAATTTTGGACTCGGCCGGTGACAAAATGTTCCAAACACACCCCCTGCACAACTCCACCGGGGAAGGTGCCAGACAGGAGTTCTCCTGGTAGTTTTTACACTACCTTGGTAGGCATCTGAAAGACACCACAAAAGTTGTTCTACCTGCTTTCTGGGCTGAGAGGGGGAAACGCTGAATTTTGGACTCGGCTGGTGACAAAATGTTCCAAACACACCCCCTGCACAACTCCACCGGGGAAGGTGCCAGACAGGAGTTCTCCTGGTAGTTTTTACACTACCTTGGTAGGCATCTGAAAGACACCACAAAAGTTGTTCTACCTGCTTTCTGGGCTGAGATGGGGAACCGCTGAATTTTGGACTCGGCCGGTGACAAAATGTTCCACAGACACCCCATGCACAACTCCACCGGGGAAGGTGCCAGGAACGAATTCTCTTGGTAGTTTTTACACTACCTTGGTAGGCAGCTGAAAGGCACAAGAAAAGTTGTTCTACCTGCTTTCTGGGCTGAGATGGGGAACCGCTGAATTTTGGAGTCGGCTGGTGACAAAATGTTCCAAACACACCCCCTGCACAACTCCACCGGGGAAGGTGCCAGACAGGAGTTCTCTTAGTAGTTTTTACACTACCTTGGTAGGCATCTGAAAGACACCACAAAAGTTGTTCTACCTGCTTTGTGGGCTGAGATGGGGAACCGCTGAATTTTGGAGTCGGCTGGTGACAAAATGTTCCAAACACACCCCCTGCACAACTCCACCGGGGAAGGTGCCAGACAGGAGTTCTCCTGGTAGTTTTTACATTGCTCCGGTAGGCATCTGAAAGACACCACAAAAGTTGTTCTACCTGCTTTCTGGGCTGAGATGGGGAACCGCTGAATTTTGGAGTCGGCCGGTGACAAAATGTTTCACAGACACCCCATGCACAACTCCACCGGGGAAGGTGCCAGACAGGAGTTCTCCTGGTGGTTTTTACACTACCTTGGAAGGCATTTGAAAGGCACCACAAAAGTTGTTCTTCCTGCTTTCTGGGCTGAGATGGGGAACCGCTGAATTTTGGACTCGGCCGGTGACAAAATGTTCCACAGACACCCCATGCACAACTCCACCGGGGAAGGTGCCAGGAACGAATTCTGTTGGTAGTTTTTACACTACCTTGGTAGGCAGCTGAAAGGCACAAGAAAAGTTGTTGTACCTGCTTTGTGGGCTGAGATGGGGAACCGCTGAATTTTGGAGTCGGCCGTTGACAAAATGTTCCAAACACACCCCATGCACAACTCCACCGGGGAAGGTGCCAGACAGGAGTTCTCTTGGTAGTTTTTACACTACCTTGGTAGGCATCTGAAAGACACCACAAAAGTTGTTCTACCTGCTTTCTGGGCTGAGATGGGGAACCGCTGAATTTTGGAGTCGGCCGGTGACAAAATGTTCCAAACACACCCCATGCACAACTCCACCACGGAAGGTGCCAGACAGGAGTTCTCCTGGTAGTTTTTACACTACCTTGGTAGGCATCTGAAAGACACCACAAAAGTTGTTCTACCTGCTTTCTGGGCTGAGATGGGGAATCGCTGAATTTTGGAGTCGGCCGGTGACAAAATGTTCCAAACACACCCCCTGCACAACTCCACCGGGGAAGGTGCCAGACAGGAGTTCTCCTGGTAGTTTTTACACTACCTTGGTAGGCATCTGAAAGACACCACAAAAGTTGTTCTACCTGCTTTCTGGGCTGAGATGGGGAACCGCTAAATTTTGGAGTCGGCCGGTGACAAAATGTTTCACAGACACCCCATGCACATCTCCACCACGGAAGGTGCCAGACAGGAGTTCTCCTGGTGGTTTTTACACTACCTTGGTAGGCATTTGAAAGGCACCACAAAAGTTGTTCTTCCTGCTTTCTGGGCTGAGATGGGGAACCGCTGAATTTTGGAGTCGGCCGGTGACAAAATGTTCCACAGACACCCCATGCACAACTCCACCGGGGAAGGTGCCAGGAACGAATTCTGTTGGTAGTTTTTACACTACCTTGGTAGGCAGCTGAAAGGCACAAGAAAAGTTGTTGTACCTGCTTTGTGGGCTGAGATGCGGAAACGCTGAATTTTGGAGTCGGCCGTTGACAAAATGTTCCAAACACACCCCATGCACAACTCCACCGGGGAAGGTGCCAGACAGGAGTTCTCTTGGTAGTTTTTACACTACCTTGGTAGGCATCTGAAAGGCACCACAAAAGTTGTTCTACCTGCTTTCTGGGCTGAGATGGGGAAACGCTGAATTTTGGAGTCGGCCGGTGACAAAATGTTCCAAACACACCCCATGCACAACTCCACCGGGGAAGGTGCCAGACAGGAGTTCTCCTGGTAGTTTTTACACTACCTTGGTAGGCATCTGAAAGACACCACAAAAGTTGTTCTACCTGCTTTCTGGGCTGAGATGGGGAACCGCTGAATTTTGGACTCGGCCGGTGACAAAATGTTCCAAACACACCCCCTGCACAACTCCACCGGGGAAGGTGCCAGACAGGAGTTCTCTTGGTAGTTTTTACACTACCTTGGTAGGCATCTAAAAGACACCACAAAAGTTGTTGTACCTGCTTTCTGGGCTGAGATGGGGAAACGCTGAATTTTGGACTCGGCTGGTGACAAAATGTTCCAAACACACCCCATGCACAACTCCACCGGGGAAGGTGCCAGACAGGAGTTCTCCTGGTAGTTTTTACATTGCTCCGGTAGGCATCTGAAAGACACCACAAAAGTTGTTCTACCTGCTTTCTGGGCTGAGATGGGGAAACGCTGAATTTTGGACTCGGCTGGTGACAAAATGTTCCAAACACACCCCATGCACAACTCCACCGGGGAAGGTGCCAGACAGGAGTTCTCTTGGTAGTTTTTACACTACCTTGGTAGGCATCTGAAAGACACCACAAAAGTTGTTCTACCTGCTTTCTGGGCTGAGATGGGGAAACGCTGAATTTTGGAGTCGGCTGGTGACAAAATGTTCCAAACACACCCCCTGCACAACTCCACCGGGGAAGGTGCCAGACAGGAGTTCTCCTGGTAGTTTTTACACTACCTTGGTAGGCATCTGAAAGACACCACAAAAGTTGTTCTACCTGCTTTCTGGGCTGAGATGGGGAATCGCTGAATTTTGGAGTCGGCCGGTGACAAAATGTTCCAAACACACCCCATGCACAACTCCACCGGGGAAGGTGCCAGACAGGAGTTCTCTTCGTAGTTTTTACACTACCTTGGTAGGCATCTGAAAGACACCACAAAAGTTGTTCTACCTGCTTTCTGGGCTGAGATGGGGAATCGCTGAATTTTGGACTCGGCTGGTGATAAAATGTTCCAAACACACCCCCTGCACAACTCCACCGGGGAAGGTGCCAGACAGGAGTTCTCCTGGTAGTTTTTACATTGCTCCGGTAGGCATCTGAAAGACACCACAAAAGTTGTTCTACCTGCTTTCTGGGCTGAGATGGGGAACCGCTGATTTTTGGAGTCGGCCGGTGACAAAATGTTTCACAGACACCCCATGCACAACTCCACCGGGGAAGGTGCCAGACAGGAGTTCTCCTGGTGGTTTTTACACTACCTTGGTAGGCATTTGAAAGGCACCACAAAAGTTGTTCTACCTGCTTTCTGGGCTGAGATGGGGAACAGCTGAATTTTGGAGTCGGCTGGTGGCAAAATGTTCCAAACACACCCCCTGCACAACTCCACCGGGGAAGGTGCCAGACAGGAGTTCTCCTGGTAGTTTTTACACTACCTTGGTAGGCATCTGAAAGACACCACAAAAGTTTTTCTACCTGCTTTCTGGGCTGAGATGGGGAATCGCTGAATTTTGGACTCGGCCGGTGACAAAATGTTCCAAACACACCCCATGCACAACTCCACCGGGGAAGGTGCCAGACAGGAGTTCTCTTAGTAGTTTTTACACTACCTTGGTAGGCATCTGAAAGACACCACAAAAGTTGTTCTACCTGCTTTCTGGGCTGAGATGGGGAACAGCTGAATTTTGGAGTCGGCTGGTGACAAAATGTTCCAAACACACCCCCTGCACAACTCCACCGGGGAAGGTGCCAGACAGGAGTTCTCCTGGTAGTTTTTACATTGCTCCGGTAGGCATCTGAAAGACACCACAAAAGTTGTTCTACCTGCTTTCTGGGCTGAGATGGGGAACCGCTGATTTTTGGAGTCGGCCGGTGACAAAATGTTTCACAGACACCCCATGCACAACTCCACCGGGGAAGGTGCCAGACAGGAGTTCTCCTGGTGGTTTTTACACTACCTTGGTAGGCATCTGAAAGACACCACAAAAGTTGTTCTACCTGCTTTCTGGGCTGAGATGGGGAACAGCTGAATTTTGGACTCGGCCGGTGACAAAATGTTCCAAACACACCCCATGCACAACTCCACTGGGGAAGGTGCCAGACAGGAGTTCTCTTAGTAGTTTTTACACTACCTTGGTAGGCATCTGAAAGACACCACAAAAGTTGTTCTACCAGCTTTCTGGGCTGAGATGGGGAACCGCTGATTTTTAGGAGTCGGCCGGTGACAAAATGTTTCACAGACACCCCCTGCACAACTCCACCGGGGAAGGTGCCAGACATGAGTTCTCCTGGTAGTTTTTACATTGCTCCGGTAGGCATCTGAAAGACACCACAAAAGTTGTTCTACCTGCTTTCTGGGCTGAGATGGGGAACCGCTGAATTTTGGACTCGGCCGGTGACAAAATGTTCCACAGACACCCCATGCACAACTCCACCGGGGAAGGTGCCAGGAACGAATTCTCTTGGTAGTTTTTACACTACCTTGGTAGGCAGCTGAAAGGCACAAGAAAAGTTGTTCTACCTGCTTTGTGGGCTGAGATGGGGAACCGCTGAATTTTGGACTCGGCCGGTGACAAAATGTTCCAAACACACCCCATGCACAAATCCACCGGGGAAGGTGCCAGGAACGAATTCTGTTGGTAGTTTTTACACTACCTTGGTAGGCAGCTGAAAGGCACAAGAAAAGTTGTTCTACCTGCTTTGTGGGCTGAGATGGGGAACCGCTGAATTTTGGACTCGGCCGGTGACAAAATGTTCCAAACACACCCCCTGCACAACTCCACCGGGGAAGGTGCCAGACAGGAGTTCTCCTGGTAGTTTTTACACTACCTTGGTAGGCATCTGAAAGACACCACAAAAGTTGTTCTACCTGCTTTCTGGGCTGAGATGGGGAAACGCTGAATTTTGGACTCGGCCGGTGACAAAATGTTCCAAACACACCCCCTGCACAACTCCACCGGGGAAGGTGCCAGACAGGAGTTCTCCTGGTAGTTTTTACATTGCTCCGGTAGGCATCTGAAAGACACCACAAAAGTTGTTCTACCTGCTTTGTGGGCTGAGATGGGGAACGGCTGAATTTTGGAGTCGGCCGGTGACAAAATGTTCCACAGACACCCCATGCACAACTCCACCGGGGAAGGTGCCAGGAACGAATTCTGTTGGTAGTTTTTACACTACCTTGGTAGGCAGCTGAAAGGCACAAGAAAAGTTGTTGTACCTGCTTTGTGGGCTGAGATGGGGAACCGCTGAATTTTGGAGTCGGCCGTTGACAAAATGTTCCAAACACACCCCATGCACAACTCCACCGGGGAAGGTGCCAGACAGGAGTTCTCCTGGTAGTTTTTACACTACCTTGGTAGGCATCTGAAAGACACCACAAATGTTGTTCTTCCTGCTTTCTGGGCTGAGATGGGGAACCGCTGAATTTTGGAGTCGGCCGGTGACAAAATGTTCCAAACACACCCCATGCACAACTCCACCGGGGAAGGTGCCAGACAGGAGTTCTCTTGGTAGTTTTTACACTACCTTGGTAGGCAGCTGAAAGGCACCACAAAAGTTGTTCTACCTGCTTTCTGGGCTGAGATGGGGAACCGCTGAATTTTGGACTCGGCTGGTGACAAAATGTTCCAAACACACCCCCTGCACAACTCCACCGGGGAAGGTGCCAGACAGGAGTTCTCCTGGTAGTTTTTACATTGCTCCGGTAGGCATCTGAAAGACACCACAAAAGTTGTTCTACCTGCTTTCTGGGCTGAGATGGGGAACCGCTGAATTTTGGACTCGGCCGGTGACAAAATGTTCCACAGACACCCCATGCACAACTCCACCGGGGAAGGTGCCAGGAACGAATTCTCTTGGTAGTTTTTACACTACCTTGGTAGGCAGCTGAAAGGCACAAGAAAAGTTGTTCTACCTGCTTTGTGGGCTGAGATGGGGAACCGCTGAATTTTGGACTCGGCCGGTGACAAAATGTTCCAAACACACCCCATGCACAACTCCACCGGGGAAGGTGCCAGGAACGAATTCTGTTGGTAGTTTTTACACTACCTTGGTAGGCAGCTGAAAGGCACCACAAAAGTTGTTCTACCTGCTTTCTGGGCTGAGATGGGGAAACTCTGAATTTTGGAGTCGGCTGGTGACAAAATGTTCCAATCACACCCCATGCACAACTCCACCGGGGAAGGTGCCAGACAGGAGTTCTCCTGGTAGTTTTTACACTACCTTGGTAGGCATCTGAAAGACACCACAAATGTTGTTCTTCCTGCTTTCTGGGCTGAGATGGGGAACCGCTGAATTTTGGACTCGGCCGGTGACAAAATGTTCCAAACACACCCCATGCACAACTCCACCGGGGAAGGTGCCAGACAGGAGTTCTCTTGGTAGTTTTTACACTACCTTGGTAGGCAGCTGAAAGGCACCACAAAAGTTGTTCTACCTGCTTTCTGGGCTGAGATGGGGAACCGCTGAATTTTGGACTCGGCTGGTGACAAAATGTTCCAAACACACCCCCTGCACAACTCCACCGGGGAAGGTGCCAGACAGGAGTTCTCCTGGTAGTTTTTACATTGCTCCGGTAGGCATCTGAAAGACACCACAAAAGTTGTTCTACCTGCTTTCTGGGCTGAGATGGGGAATCGCTGAATTTTGGAGTCGGCCGGTGACAAAATGTTTCACAGACACCCCATGCACAACTCCACCGGGGAAGGTGCCAGACAGGAGTTCTCCTGGTGGTTTTTACACTACCTTGGTAGGCATTTGAAAGGCACCACAAAAGTTGTTCTACCTGCTTTCTGGGCTGAGATGGGGAACCGCTGAATTTTGGACTCGGCCGGTGACAAAATGTTCCACAGACACCCCATGCACAACTCCACCGGGGAAGGAGCCAGGAACGAATTCTGTTGGTAGTTTTTACACTACCTTGGTAGGCAGCTGAAAGGCACAAGAAAAGTTGTTGTACCTGCTTTGTGGGCTGAGATGGGGAACCGCTGAATTTTGGAGTCGGCCGTTGACAAAATGTTCCAAACACACCCCATGCACAACTCCACCGGGGAAGGTGCCAGACAGGAGTTCTCTTGGTAGTTTTTACACTACCTTGGTAGGCATCTGAAAGGCACCAAAAAAGTTGTTCTACCTGCTTTCTGGGCTGAGATGGGGAACCGCTGAATTTTGGAGTCGGCCGGTGACAAAATGTTCCAAACACACCCCATGCACAACTCCACCGGGGAAGGTGCCAGACAGGAGTTCTCCTGGTAGTTTTTACACTACCTTGGTAGGCATCTGAAAGACACCACAAAAGTTGTTCTACCTGCTTTCTGGGCTGAGATGGGGAATCGCTGAATTTTGGAGTCGGCCGGTGACAAAATGTTCCAAACACACCCCCTGCACAACTCCACCGGGGAAGGTGCCAGACAGGAGTTCTCCTGGTAGTTTTTACACTACCTTGGTAGGCATCTGAAAGACACCACAAAAGTTGTTCTACCTGCTTTCTGGGCTGAGATGGGGAACCGCTGAATTTTGGAGTCGGCCGGTGACAAAATGTTTCACAGACACCCCATGCACATCTCCACCGGGGAAGGTGCCAGACAGGAGTTCTCCTGGTGGTTTTTACACTACCTTGGTAGGCATCTAAAAGACACCACAAAAGTTGTTGTACCTGCTTTCTGGGCTGAGATGGGGAAACGCTGAATTTTGGACTCGGCTGGTGACAAAATGTTCCAAACACACCCCATGCACAACTCCACCGGGGAAGGTGCCAGACAGGAGTTCTCCTGGTAGTTTTTACATTGCTCCGGTAGGCATCTGAAAGACACCACAAAAGTTGTTCTACCTGCTTTCTGGGCTGAGATGGGGAATCGCTGAATTTTGGACTCGGCTGGTGACAAAATGTTCCAAACACACCCCATGCACAACTCCACCGGGGAAGGTGCCAGACAGGAGTTCTCCTGGTAGTTTTTACACTACCTTGGTAGGCATCTGAAAGACACCACAAAAGTTGTTCTACCTGCTTTCTGGGCTGAGATGGGGAATCGCTGAATTTTGGAGTCGGCCGGTGACAAAATGTTCCAAACACACCCCCTGCACAACTCCACCGGGGAAGGTGCCAGACAGGAGTTCTCCTGGTAGTTTTTACACTACCTTGGTAGGCATCTGAAAGACACCACAAAAGTTGTTCTACCTGCTTTCTGGGCTGAGATGGGGAACCGCTGAATTTTGACTCGGCTGGTGAAAAAATGTTCCAAACACACCCCCTGCACAACTCCACCGGGGAAGGTGCCAGACAGGAGTTCTCCTGGTAGTTTTTACATTGCTCCGGTAGGCATCTGAAAGACACCACAAAAGTTGTTCTACCTGCTTTGTGGGCTGAGATGGGGAACCGCTGATTTTTGAGTCGGCCGGTGACAAAATGTTCCACAGACACCCCATGCACAACTCCACCGGGGAAGGTGCCAGGAACGAATTCTGTTGGTAGTTTTTACACTACCTTGGTAGGCAGCTGAAAGGCACAAGAAAAGTTGTTGTACCTGCTTTGTGGGCTGAGATGGGGAACCGCTGAATTTTGGAGTCGGCCGTTGACAAAATGTTCCAAACACACCCATGCACAACTCCACCGGGGAAGGTGCCAGACAGGAGTTCTCCTGGTAGTTTTTTACACTACCTTGGTAGGCATCTGAAAGGACACCACAAATGTTGTTCTTCCTGCTTTCTGGGCTGAGATGGGGAACCGCTGAATTTTGGACTCGGCCGGTGACAAAATGTTCCAAACACACCCCATGCACAACTCCACCGGGGAAGGTGCCAGACAGGAGTTCTCTTGGTAGTTTTTACACTACCTTGGTAGGCAGCTGAAAGGCACCACAAAAGTTGTTCTACTACCTGCTTTCTGGGCTGAGATGGGGAAACCGCTGAATTTTGGACTCGGCTGGTGACAAAATGTTCCAAACACACCCCCTGCACAACTCCACCGGGGAAGGTGCCAGACAGGAGTTCTCCTGGTAGTTTTTACATTGCTCCGGTAGGCATCTGAAAGACACCACAAAAGTTGTTCTACCTGCTTTCTGGGCTGAGATGGGGAACCGCTGAATTTTGGACTCGGCCGGTGACAAAATGTTCCACAGACACCCCATGCACAACTCCACCGGGGAAGGTGCCAGGAACGAATTCTCTTGGTAGTTTTTACACTACCTTGGTAGGCAGCTGAAAGGCACAAGAAAAGTTGTTCTACCTGCTTTGTGGGCTGAGATGGGGAACCGCTGAATTTTGGACTCGGCCGGTGACAAAATGTTCCAAACACACCCCATGCACAACTCCACCGGGGAAGGTGCCAGGAACGAATTCTGTTGGTAGTTTTTACACTACCTTGGTAGGCATCTGAAAGGCACCACAAAAGTTGTTCTACCTGCTTTCTGGGCTGAGATGGGGAAACTCTGAATTTTGGAGTCGGCTGGTGACAAAATGTTCCAAACACACCCCATGCACAACTCCACCGGGGAAGGTGCCAGACAGGAGTTCTCCTGGTAGTTTTTACACTACCTTGGTAGGCATCTGAAAGACACCACAAATGTTGTTCTTCCTGCTTTCTGGGCTGAGATGGGGAACCGCTGAATTTTGGACTCGGCCGGTGACAAAATGTTCCACAGACACCCCATGCACAACTCCACCGGGGAAGGTGCCAGGAACGAATTCTGTTGGTAGTTTTTACACTACCTTGGTAGGCAGCTGAAAGGCACAAGAAAAGTTGTTGTACCTGCTTTGTGGGCTGAGATGCGGAAACGCTGAATTTTGGAGTCGGCCGTTGACAAAATGTTCCAAACACACCCCATGCACAACTCCACCGGGGAAGGTGCCAGACAGGAGTTCTCTTGGTAGTTTTTACACTACCTTGGTTGGCATCTGAAAGGCACCACAAAAGTTGTTCTACCTGCTTTCTGGGCTGAGATGGGGAAACGCTGAATTTTGGAGTCGGCCGGTGACAAAATGTTCCAAACACACCCCATGCACAACTCCACCGGGGAAGGTGCCAGACAGGAGTTCTCTTGGTAGTTTTTACACTACCTTGGTAGGCATCTGAAAGACACCACAAAAGTTGTTCTACCTGCTTTCTGGGCTGAGATGGGGAACCGCTGAATTTTGGACTCGGCCGGTGACAAAATGTTCCAAACACACCCCATGCACAACTCCACCGGGGAAGGTGCCAGACAGGAGTTCTCTTGGTAGTTTTTACACTACCTTGGTAGGCATCTGAAAGACACCACAAATGTTGTTGTACCTGCTTTCTGGGCTGAGATGGGGAAACGCTGAATTTTGGACTCGGCTGGTGACAAAATGTTCCAAACACACCCCATGCACAACTCCACCGGGGAAGGTGCCAGACAGGAGTTCTCCTGGTAGTTTTTACATTGCTCCGGTAGGCATCTGAAAGACACCACAAAAGTTGTTCTACCTGCTTTCTGGGCTGAGATGGGGAAACGCTGAATTTTGGACTCGGCTGGTGACAAAATGTTCCAAACACACCCCATGCACAACTCCACCGGGGAAGGTGCCAGACAGGAGTTCTCTTGGTAGTTTTTACACTACCTTGGTAGGCATCTGAAAGACACCACAAAAGTTGTTCTACCTGCTTTCTGGGCTGAGATGGGGAAACGCTGAATTTTGGACTCGGCTGGTGACAAAATGTTCCAAACACACCCCATGCACAACTCCACCGGGGAAGGTGCCAGACAGGAGTTCTCCTGGTAGTTTTTACACTACCTTGGTAGGCATCTGAAAGACACCACAAAAGTTGTTCTACCTGCTTTCTGGGCTGAGATGGGGAATCGCTGAATTTTGGAGTCGGCCGGTGACAAAATGTTCCAAACACACCCCATGCACAACTCCACCGGGGAAGGTGCCAGACAGGAGTTCTCTTCGTAGTTTTTACACTACCTTGGTAGGCATCTGAAAGACACCACAAAAGTTGTTCTACCTGCTTTCTGGGCTGAGATGGGGAACCGCTGAATTTTGGACTCGGCTGGTGACAAAATGTTCCAAACACACCCCCTGCACAACTCCACCGGGGAAGGTGCCAGACAGGAGTTCTCCTGGTAGTTTTTACATTGCTCCGGTAGGCATCTGAAAGACACCACAAAAGTTGTTCTACCTGCTTTCTGGGCTGAGATGGGGAACCGCTGAATTTTGGACTCGGCCGGTGACAAAATGTTCCACAGACACCCCATGCACAACTCCACCGGGGAAGGTGCCAGGAACGAATTCTCTTGGTAGTTTTTACACTACCTTGGTAGGCAGCTGAAAGGCACAAGAAAAGTTGTTCTACCTGCTTTGTGGGCTGAGATGGGGAACCGCTGAATTTTGGACTCGGCCGGTGACAAAATGTTCCAAACACACCCCATGCACAACTCCACCGGGGAAGGTGCCAGGAACGAATTCTGTTGGTAGTTTTTACACTACCTTGGTAGGCAGCTGAAAGGCACCACAAAAGTTGTTCTACCTGCTTTCTGGGCTGAGATGGGGAAACTCTGAATTTTGGAGTCGGCTGGTGACAAAATGTTCCAATCACACCCCATGCACAACTCCACCGGGGAAGGTGCCAGACAGGAGTTCTCCTGGTAGTTTTTACACTACCTTGGTAGGCATCTGAAAGACACCACAAATGTTGTTCTTCCTGCTTTCTGGGCTGAGATGGGGAACCGCTGAATTTTGGACTCGGCCGGTGACAAAATGTTCCAAACACACCCCATGCACAACTCCACCGGGGAAGGTGCCAGACAGGAGTTCTCTTGGTAGTTTTTACACTACCTTGGTAGGCAGCTGAAAGGCACCACAAAAGTTGTTCTACCTGCTTTCTGGGCTGAGATGGGGAACCGCTGAATTTTGGACTCGGCTGGTGACAAAATGTTCCAAACACACCCCCTGCACAACTCCACCGGGGAAGGTGCCAGACAGGAGTTCTCCTGGTAGTTTTTACATTGCTCCGGTAGGCATCTGAAAGACACCACAAAAGTTGTTCTACCTGCTTTCTGGGCTGAGATGGGGAATCGCTGAATTTTGGAGTCGGCCGGTGACAAAATGTTTCACAGACACCCCATGCACAACTCCACCGGGGAAGGTGCCAGACAGGAGTTCTCCTGGTGGTTTTTACACTACCTTGGTAGGCATTTGAAAGGCACCACAAAAGTTGTTCTACCTGCTTTCTGGGCTGAGATGGGGAACCGCTGAATTTTGGACTCGGCCGGTGACAAAATGTTCCACAGACACCCCATGCACAACTCCACCGGGGAAGGAGCCAGGAACGAATTCTGTTGGTAGTTTTTACACTACCTTGGTAGGCAGCTGAAAGGCACCACAAAAGTTGTTCTACCTGCTTTCTGGGCTGAGATGGGGAACCGCTGAATTTTGGACTCGGCCGTTGACAAAATGTTCCAAACACACCCCATGCACAACTCCACCGGGGAAGGTGCCAGACAGGAGTTCTCTTGGTAGTTTTTACACTACCTTGGTAGGCATCTGAAAGGCACCAAAAAAGTTGTTCTACCTGCTTTCTGGGCTGAGATGGGGAACCGCTGAATTTTGGAGTCGGCCGGTGACAAAATGTTCCAAACACACCCCATGCACAACTCCACCGGGGAAGGTGCCAGACAGGAGTTCTCCTGGTAGTTTTTACACTACCTTGGTAGGCATCTGAAAGACACCACAAAAGTTGTTCTACCTGCTTTCTGGGCTGAGATGGGGAATCGCTGAATTTTGGAGTCGGCCGGTGACAAAATGTTCCAAACACACCCCCTGCACAACTCCACCGGGGAAGGTGCCAGACAGGAGTTCTCCTGGTAGTTTTTACACTACCTTGGTAGGCATCTGAAAGACACCACAAAAGTTGTTCTACCTGCTTTCTGGGCTGAGATGGGGAACCGCTGAATTTTGGAGTCGGCCGGTGACAAAATGTTTCACAGACACCCCATGCACATCTCCACCGGGGAAGGTGCCAGACAGGAGTTCTCCTGGTGGTTTTTACACTACCTTGGTAGGCATCTAAAAGACACCACAAAAGTTGTTGTACCTGCTTTCTGGGCTGAGATGGGGAAACGCTGAATTTTGGACTCGGCTGGTGACAAAATGTTCCAAACACACCCCATGCACAACTCCACCGGGGAAGGTGCCAGACAGGAGTTCTCCTGGTAGTTTTTACATTGCTCCGGTAGGCATCTGAAAGACACCACAAAAGTTGTTCTACCTGCTTTCTGGGCTGAGATGGGGAATCGCTGAATTTTGGACTCGGCTGGTGACAAAATGTTCCAAACACACCCCATGCACAACTCCACCGGGGAAGGTGCCAGACAGGAGTTCTCCTGGTAGTTTTTACACTACCTTGGTAGGCATCTGAAAGACACCACAAAAGTTGTTCTACCTGCTTTCTGGGCTGAGATGGGGAATCGCTGAATTTTGGAGTCGGCCGGTGACAAAATGTTCCAAACACACCCCCTGCACAACTCCACCGGGGAAGGTGCCAGACAGGAGTTCTCCTGGTAGTTTTTACACTACCTTGGTAGGCATCTGAAAGACACCACAAAAGTTGTTCTACCTGCTTTCTGGGCTGAGATGGGG
Organism: Falco cherrug; assembly: GCF_023634085.1. Classification (NCBI taxonomy): domain Eukaryota; kingdom Metazoa; phylum Chordata; class Aves; order Falconiformes; family Falconidae; genus Falco; species Falco cherrug. Next base: position 94,230,121 of record NC_073701.1, on the reverse strand, counting down.
AACCGCTGAATTTTGGACTCGGCTGGTGATAAAATGTTCCAAACACACCCCCTGCACAACTCCACCGGGGAAGGTGCCAGACAGGAGTTCTCCTGGTAGTTTTTACATTGCTCCGGTAGGCATCTGAAAGACACCACAAAAGTTGTTCTACCTGCTTTGTGGGCTGAGATGGGGAACCGCTGATTTTTGGAGTCGGCCGGTGACAAAATGTTCCACAGACACCCCATGCACAACTCCACCGGGGAAGGTGCCAGGAACGAATTCTGTTGGTAGTTTTTACACTACCTTGGTAGGCAGCTGAAAGGCACAAGAAAAGTTGTTGTACCTGCTTTGTGGGCTGAGATGGGGAACCGCTGAATTTTGGAGTCGGCCGTTGACAAAATGTTCCAAACACACCCCATGCACAACTCCACCGGGGAAGGTGCCAGACAGGAGTTCTCCTGGTAGTTTTTACACTACCTTGGTAGGCATCTGAAAGACACCACAAATGTTGTTCTTCCTGCTTTCTGGGCTGAGATGGGGAACCGCTGAATTTTGGACTCGGCCGGTGACAAAATGTTCCAAACACACCCCATGCACAACTCCACCGGGGAAGGTGCCAGACAGGAGTTCTCTTGGTAGTTTTTACACTACCTTGGTAGGCAGCTGAAAGGCACCACAAAAGTTGTTCTACCTGCTTTCTGGGCTGAGATGGGGAACCGCTGAATTTTGGACTCGGCTGGTGACAAAATGTTCCAAACACACTCCCTGCACAACTCCACCGGGGAAGGTGCCAGACAGGAGTTCTCCTGGTAGTTTTTACATTGCTCCGGTAGGCATCTGAAAGACACCACAAAAGTTGTTCTACCTGCTTTCTGGGCTGAGATGGGGAACAGCTGAATTTTGGACTCGGCCGGTGACAAAATGTTCCACAGACACCCCATGCACAACTCCACCGGGGAAGGTGCCAGGAACGAATTCTCTTGGTAGTTTTTACACTACCTTGGTAGGCAGCTGAAAGGCACAAGAAAAGTTGTTCTACCTGCTTTGTGGGCTGAGATGGGGAACCGCTGAATTTTGGACTCGGCCGGTGACAAAATGTTCCAAACACACCCCATGCACAACTCCACCGGGGAAGGTGCCAGGAACGAATTCTGTTGGTAGTTTTTACACTACCTTGGTAGGCAGCTGAAAGGCACCACAAAAGTTGTTCTACCCTGCTTTCTGGGCTGAGATGGGGAAACTCTGAATTTTGGAGTCGGCTGGTGACAAAATGTTCCAAACACACCCCATGCACAACTCCACCGGGGAAGGTGCCAGACAGGAGTTCTCCTGGTAGTTTTTACACTACCTTGGTAGGCATCTGAAAGACACCACAAATGTTGTTCTTCCTGCTTTCTGGGCTGAGATGGGGAACCGCTGAATTTTGGACTCGGCCGGTGACAAAATGTTCCACAGACACCCCATGCACAACTCCACCGGGGAAGGTGCCAGGAACGAATTCTGTTGGTAGTTTTTACACTACCTTGGTAGGCAGCTGAAAGGCACAAGAAAAGTTGTTGTACCTGCTTTGTGGGCTGAGATGCGGAAACGCTGAATTTTGGAGTCGGCCGTTGACAAAATGTTCCAAACACACCCCATGCACAACTCCACCGGGGAAGGTGCCAGACAGGAGTTCTCTTGGTAGTTTTTACACTACCTTGGTAGGCATCTGAAAGGCACCACAAAAGTTGTTCTACCTGCTTTCTGGGCTGAGATGGGGAAACGCTGAATTTTGGAGTCGGCCGGTGACAAAATGTTCCAAACACACCCCATGCACAACTCCACCGGGGAAGGTGCCAGACAGGAGTTCTCTTGGTAGTTTTTACACTACCTTGGTAGGCATCTGAAAGACACCACAAAAGTTGTTCTACCTGCTTTCTGGGCTGAGATGGGGAACCGCTGAATTTTGGACTCGGCCGGTGACAAAATGTTCCAAACACACCCCATGCACAACTCCACCGGGGAAGGTGCCAGACAGGAGTTCTCTTGGTAGTTTTTACACTACCTTGGTAGGCATCTAAAAGACACCACAAAAGTTGTTGTACCTGCTTTCTGGGCTGAGATGGGGAAACGCTGAATTTTGGACTCGGCTGGTGACAAAATGTTCCAAACACACCCCATGCACAACTCCACCGGGGAAGGTGCCAGACAGGAGTTCTCCTGGTAGTTTTTACATTGCTCCGGTAGGCATCTGAAAGACACCACAAAAGTTGTTCTACCTGCTTTGTGGGCTGAGATGGGGAACCGCTGATTTTTGGAGTCGGCCGGTGACAAAATGTTCCACAGACACCCCATGCACAACTCCACCGGGGAAGGTGCCAGGAACGAATTCTGTTGGTAGTTTTTACACTACCTTGGTAGGCAGCTGAAAGGCACCACAAAAGTTGTTCTACCTGCTTTCTGGGCTGAGATGGGGAAACTCTGAATTTTGGAGTCGGCTGGTGACAAAATGTTCCAAACACACCCCATGCACAACTCCACCGGGGAAGGTGCCAGACAGGAGTTCTCCTGGTAGTTTTTACACTACCTTGGTAGGCATCTGAAAGACACCACAAATGTTGTTCTTCCTGCTTTCTGGGCTGAGATGGGGAACCGCTGAATTTTGGACTCGGCCGGTGACAAAATGTTCCACAGACACCCCATGCACAACTCCACCGGGGAAGGTGCCAGGAACGAATTCTGTTGGTAGTTTTTACACTACCTTGGTAGGCAGCTGAAAGGCACAAGAAAAGTTGTTGTACCTGCTTTGTGGGCTGAGATGCGGAAACGCTGAATTTTGGAGTCGGCCGTTGACAAAATGTTCCAAACACACCCCATGCACAACTCCACCGGGGAAGGTGCCAGACAGGAGTTCTCTTGGTAGTTTTTACACTACCTTGGTAGGCATCTGAAAGGCACCACAAAAGTTGTTCTACCTGCTTTCTGGGCTGAGATGGGGAAACGCTGAATTTTGGAGTCGGCCGGTGACAAAATGTTCCAAACACACCCCATGCACAACTCCACCGGGGAAGGTGCCAGACAGGAGTTCTCTTGGTAGTTTTTACACTACCTTGGTAGGCATCTGAAAGACACCACAAAAGTTGTTCTACCTGCTTTCTGGGCTGAGATGGGGAACCGCTGAATTTTGGACTCGGCCGTTGACAAAATGTTCCAAACACACCCCATGCACAACTCCACCGGGGAAGGTGCCAGACAGGAGTTCTCTTGGTAGTTTTTACACTACCTTGGTAGGCATCTAAAAGACACCACAAAAGTTGTTGTACCTGCTTTCTGGGCTGAGATGGGGAAACGCTGAATTTTGGACTCGGCTGGTGACAAAATGTTCCAAACACACCCCATGCACAACTCCACCGGGGAAGGTGCCAGACAGGAGTTCTCCTGGTAGTTTTTACATTGCTCCGGTAGGCATCTGAAAGACACCACAAAAGTTGTTCTACCTGCTTTGTGGGCTGAGATGGGGAACCGCTGATTTTTGGAGTCGGCCGGTGACAAAATGTTCCACAGACACCCCATGCACAACTCCACCGGGGAAGGTGCCAGGAACGAATTCTGTTGGTAGTTTTTACACTACCTTGGTAGGCAGCTGAAAGGCACAAGAAAAGTTGTTGTACCTGCTTTGTGGGCTGAGATGGGGAACCGCTGAATTTTGGAGTCGGCCGTTGACAAAATGTTCCAAACACACCCCATGCACAACTCCACCGGGGAAGGTGCCAGACAGGAGTTCTCCTGGTAGTTTTTACACTACCTTGGTAGGCATCTGAAAGACACCACAAATGTTGTTCTTCCTGCTTTCTGGGCTGAGATGGGGAACCGCTGAATTTTGGACTCGGCCGGTGACAAAATGTTCCAAACACACCCCATGCACAACTCCACCGGGGAAGGTGCCAGACAGGAGTTCTCTTGGTAGTTTTTACACTACCTTGGTAGGCAGCTGAAAGGCACCACAAAAGTTGTTCTACCTGCTTTCTGGGCTGAGATGGGGAACCGCTGAATTTTGGACTCGGCTGGTGACAAAATGTTCCAAACACACCCCCTGCACAACTCCACCGGGGAAGGTGCCAGACAGGAGTTCTCCTGGTAGTTTTTACATTGCTCCGGTAGGCATCTGAAAGACACCACAAAAGTTGTTCTACCTGCTTTCTGGGCTGAGATGGGGAACCGCTGAATTTTGGACTCGGCCGGTGACAAAATGTTCCACAGACACCCCATGCACAACTCCACCGGGGAAGGTGCCAGGAACGAATTCTCTTGGTAGTTTTTACACTACCTTGGTAGGCAGCTGAAAGGCACAAGAAAAGTTGTTCTACCTGCTTTAAGAAAAGTTGTTCTACCTGCTTTGTGGGCTGAGATGGGGAACCGCTGAATTTTGGACTCGGCCGGTGACAAAAATGTTCCAAACACACCCCATGCACAACTCCACCGGGGAAGGTGCCAGGAACGAATTCTGTTGGTAGTTTTTACACTACCTTGGTAGGCAGCTGAAAGGCACCACAAAAGTTGTTCTACCTGCTTTCTGGGCTGAGATGGGGAAACTCTGAATTTTGGAGTCGGCTGGTGACAAAATGTTCCAAACACACCCCCATGCACAACTCCACCGGGGAAGGTGCCAGACAGGAGTTCTCCTGGTAGTTTTTACACTACCTTGGTAGGCATCTGAAAGACACCACAAATGTTGTTCTTCCTGCTTTCTGGGCTGAGATGGGGGAACCGCTGAATTTTGGACTCGGCCGGTGACAAAATGTTCCAAACACACCCCATGCACAACTCCACCGGGGAAGGTGCCAGGAACGAATTCTGTTGGTAGTTTTTACACTACCTTGGTAGGCAGCTGAAAGGCACAAGAAAAGTTGTTGTACCTGCTTTGTGGGCTGAGATGCGGAAACGCTGAATTTTGGAGTCGGCCGTTGACAAAATGTTCCAAACACACCCCATGCACAACTCCACCGGGGAAGGTGCCAGACAGGAGTTCTCTTGGTAGTTTTTACACTACCTTGGTAGGCATCTGAAAGGCACCACAAAAGTTGTTCTACCTGCTTTCTGGGCTGAGATGGGGAAACGCTGAATTTTGGAGTCGGCCGGTGACAAAATGTTCCAAACACACACCCCATGCACAACTCCACCGGGGAAGGTGCCAGACAGGAGTTTCTCTTGGTAGTTTTTACACTACCTTGGTAGGCATCTGAAAGACACCACAAAAGTTGTTCTACCTGCTTTCTGGGCTGAGATGGGGAACCGCTGAATTTTGGGACTCGGCCGGTGACAAAATGTTCCAAACACACCCCATGCACAACTCCACCGGGGAAGGTGCCAGACAGGAGTTCTCTTGGTAGTTTTTACACTACCTTGGTAGGCATCTAAAAGACACCACAAAAGTTGTTGTACCTGCTTTCTGGGCTGAGATGGGGAAACGCTGAATTTTGGACTCGGCTGGTGACAAAATGTTCCAAACACACCCCATGCACAACTCCACCGGGGAAGGTGCCAGACAGGAGTTCTCCTGGTAGTTTTTACACTACCTTGGTAGGCATCTGAAAGACACCACAAAAGTTGTTCTACCTGCTTTCTGGGCTGAGATGGGGAACCGCTGAATTTTGGACTCGGCCGGTGACAAAATGTTCCAAACACACCCCATGCACAACTCCACCGGGGAAGGTGCCAGACAGGAGTTCTCTTGGTAGTTTTTACACTACCTTGGTAGGCATCTAAAAGACACCACAAAAGTTGTTGTACCTGCTTTCTGGGCTGAGATGGGGAAACGCTGAATTTTGGACTCGGCTGGTGACAAAATGTTCCAAACACACCCCATGCACAACTCCACCGGGGAAGGTGCCAGACAGGAGTTCTCCTGGTAGTTTTTACATTGCTCCGGTAGGCATCTGAAAGACACCACAAAAGTTGTTCTACCTGCTTTCTGGGCTGAGATGGGGAAACGCTGAATTTTGGACTCGGCTGGTGACAAAATGTTCCAAACACACCCCATGCACAACTCCACCGGGGAAGGTGCCAGACAGGAGTTCTCTTGGTAGTTTTTACACTACCTTGGTAGGCATCTGAAAGACACCACAAAAGTTGTTCTACCTGCTTTCTGGGCTGAGATGGGGAAACGCTGAATTTTGGACTCGGCTGGTGACAAAATGTTCCAAACACACCCCATGCACAACTCCACCGGGGAAGGTGCCAGACAGGAGTTCTCCTGGTAGTTTTTACACTACCTTGGTAGGCATCTGAAAGACACCACAAAAGTTGTTCTACCTGCTTTCTGGGCTGAGATGGGGAATCGCTGAATTTTGGAGTCGGCCGGTGACAAAATGTTCCAAACACACCCCATGCACAACTCCACCGGGGAAGGGTGCCAGACAGGAGTTCTCTTCGTAGTTTTTACACTACCTTGGTAGGCATCTGAAAGACACCACAAAAGTTGTTCTACCTGCTTTCTGGGCTGAGATGGGGAACCGCTGAATTTTGGACTCGGCTGGTGATAAAATGTTCCAAACACACCCCCTGCACAACTCCACCGGGGAAGGTGCCAGACAGGAGTTCTCCTGGTAGTTTTTACATTGCTCCGGTAGGCATCTGAAAGACACCACAAAAGTTGTTCTACCTGCTTTGTGGGCTGAGATGGGGAACCGCTGATTTTTGGAGTCGGCCGGTGACAAAATGTTCCACAGACACCCCATGCACAACTCCACCCGGGGAAGGTGCCAGGAACGAATTCTGTTGGTAGTTTTTACACTACCTTGGTAGGCAGCTGAAAGGCACAAGAAAAGTTGTTGTACCTGCTTTGTGGGCTGAGATGGGGAACCGCTGAATTTTGGAGTCGGCCGGTGACAAAATGTTCCAAACACACCCCATGCACAACTCCACCGGGGAAGGTGCCAGACAGGAGTTCTCCTGGTAGTTTTTACACTACCTTGGTAGGCATCTGAAAGACACCACAAATGTTGTTCTTCCTGCTTTCTGGGCTGAGATGGGGAAACCGCTGAATTTTGGACTCGGCCGGTGACAAAATGTTCCAAACACACCCCATGCACAACTCCACCGGGGAAGGTGCCAGACAGGAGTTCTCTTGGTAGTTTTTACACTACCTTGGTAGGCAGCTGAAAGGCACCACAAAAGTTGTTCTACCTGCTTTCTGGGCTGAGATGGGGAACCGCTGAATTTTGGACTCGGCTGGTGACAAAATGTTCCAAACACACCCCCTGCACAACTCCACCGGGGAAGGTGCCAGACAGGAGTTCTCCTGGTAGTTTTTACATTGCTCCGGTAGGCATCTGAAAGACACCACAAAAGTTGTTCTACCTGCTTTCTGGGCTGAGATGGGGAACCGCTGAATTTTGGACTCGGCCGGTGACAAAATGTTCCAAACACACCCCATGCACAACTCCACCGGGGAAGGTGCCAGACAGGAGTTCTCCTGGTAGTTTTTACACTACCTTGGTAGGCATCTGAAAGACACCACAAAAGTTGTTCTTCCTGCTTTCTGGGCTGAGATGGGGAACCGCTGAATTTTGGACTCGGCCGGTGACAAAATGTTCCAAACACACCCCATGCACAACTCCACCGGGGAAGGTGCCAGACAGGAGTTCTCTTGGTAGTTTTTACACTACCTTGGTAGGCAGCTGAAAGGCACCACAAAAGTTGTTCTACCTGCTTTCTGGGCTGAGATGGGGAACCGCTGAATTTTGGACTCGGCTGGTGACAAAATGTTCCAAACACACCCCCTGCACAACTCCACCGGGGAAGGTGCCAGACAGGAGTTCTCCTGGTAGTTTTTACATTGCTCCGGTAGGCATCTGAAAGACACCACAAAAGTTGTTCTACCTGCTTTCTGGGCTGAGATGGGGAACCGCTGAATTTTGGACTCGGCCGGTGACAAAATGTTCCACAGACACCCCATGCACAACTCCACCGGGGAAGGTGCCAGGAACGAATTCTCTTGGTAGTTTTTACACTACCTTGGTAGGCAGCTGAAAGGCACAAGAAAAGTTGTTCTACCTGCTTTGTGGGCTGAGATGGGGAACCGCTGAATTTTGGACTCGGCCGGTGACAAAATGTTCCAAACACACCCCATGCACAACTCCACCGGGGAAGGTGCCAGGAACGAATTCTGTTGGTAGTTTTTACACTACCTTGGTAGGCAGCTGAAAGGCACCACAAAAGTTGTTCTACCTGCTTTCTGGGCTGAGATGGGGAAACTCTGAATTTTGGAGTCGGCTGGTGACAAAATGTTCCAAACACACCCCATGCACAACTCCACCGGGGAAGGTGCCAGACAGGAGTTCTCCTGGTAGTTTTTACACTACCTTGGTAGGCATCTGAAAGACACCACAAATGTTGTTCTTCCTGCTTTCTGGGCTGAGATGGGGAACCGCTGAATTTTGGACTCGGCCGGTGACAAAATGTTCCAAACACACCCCATGCACAACTCCACCGGGGAAGGTGCCAGACAGGAGTTCTCTTGGTAGTTTTTACACTACCTTGGTAGGCAGCTGAAAGGCACCACAAAAGTTGTTCTACCTGCTTTCTGGGCTGAGATGGGGAACCGCTGAATTTTGGACTCGGCTGGTGACAAAATGTTCCAAACACACCCCCTGCACAACTCCACCGGGGAAGGTGCCAGACAGGAGTTCTCCTGGTAGTTTTTACATTGCTCCGGTAGGCATCTGAAAGACACCACAAAAGTTGTTCTACCTGCTTTCTGGGCTGAGATGGGGAATCGCTGAATTTTGGAGTCGGCCGGTGACAAAATGTTCCAAACACACCCCATGCACAACTCCACCGGGGAAGGTGCCAGACAGGAGTTCTCCTGGTGGTTTTTACACTACCTTGGTAGGCATTTGAAAGGCACCACAAAAGTTGTTCTACCTGCTTTCTGGGCTGAGATGGGGAACCGCTGAATTTTGGACTCGGCCGGTGACAAAATGTTCCACAGACACCCCATGCACAACTCCACCGGGGAAGGAGCCAGGAACGAATTCTGTTGGTAGTTTTTACACTACCTTGGTAGGCAGCTGAAAGGCACAAGAAAAGTTGTTGTACCTGCTTTGTGGGCTGAGATGGGGAACCGCTGAATTTTGGAGTCGGCCGTTGACAAAATGTTCCAAACACACCCCATGCACAACTCCACCGGGGAAGGTGCCAGACAGGAGTTCTCTTGGTAGTTTTTACACTACCTTGGTAGGCATCTGAAAGGCACCAAAAAAGTTGTTCTACCTGCTTTCTGGGCTGAGATGGGGAACCGCTGAATTTTGGAGTCGGCCGGTGACAAAATGTTCCAAACACACCCCATGCACAACTCCACCGGGGAAGGTGCCAGACAGGAGTTCTCCTGGTAGTTTTTACACTACCTTGGTAGGCATCTGAAAGACACCACAAAAGTTGTTCTACCTGCTTTCTGGGCTGAGATGGGGAATCGCTGAATTTTGGAGTCGGCCGGTGACAAAATGTTCCAAACACACCCCCTGCACAACTCCACCGGGGAAGGTGCCAGACAGGAGTTCTCCTGGTAGTTTTTACACTACCTTGGTAGGCATCTGAAAGACACCACAAAAGTTGTTCTACCTGCTTTCTGGGCTGAGATGGGGAACCGCTGAATTTTGGAGTCGGCCGGTGACAAAATGTTTCACAGACACCCCATGCACATCTCCACCGGGGAAGGTGCCAGACAGGAGTTCTCCTGGTGGTTTTTACACTACCTTGGTAGGCATTTGAAAGGCACCACAAAAGTTGTTCTTCCTGCTTTCTGGGCTGAGATGGGGAACCGCTGAATTTTGGAGTCGGCCGGTGACAAAATGTTCCACAGACACCCCATGCACAACTCCACCGGGGAAGGTGCCAGGAACGAATTCTGTTGGTAGTTTTTACACTACCTTGGTAGGCAGCTGAAAGGCACAAGAAAAGTTGTTGTACCTGCTTTGTGGGCTGAGATGCGGAAACGCTGAATTTTGGAGTCGGCCGTTGACAAAATGTTCCAAACACACCCCATGCACAACTCCACCGGGGAAGGTGCCAGACAGGAGTTCTCTTGGTAGTTTTTACACTACCTTGGTAGGCATCTGAAAGGCACCACAAAAGTTGTTTTACCTGCTTTCTGGGCTGAGATGGGGAAACGCTGAATTTTGGAGTCGGCCGGTGACAAAATGTTCCAAACACACCCCATGCACAACTCCACCGGGGAAGGTGCCAGACAGGAGTTCTCCTGGTAGTTTTTACACTACCTTGGTAGGCATCTGAAAGACACCACAAAAGTTGTTCTACCTGCTTTCTGGGCTGAGATGGGGAACCGCTGAATTTTGGACTCGGCCGGTGACAAAATGTTCCAAACACACCCCATGCACAACTCCACCGGGGAAGGTGCCAGACAGGAGTTCTCTTGGTAGTTTTTACACTACCTTGGTAGGCATCTAAAAGACACCACAAAAGTTGTTGTACCTGCTTTCTGGGCTGAGATGGGGAAACGCTGAATTTTGGACTCGGCTGGTGACAAAATGTTCCAAACACACCCCATGCACAACTCCACCGGGGAAGGTGCCAGACAGGAGTTCTCCTGGTAGTTTTTACATTGCTCCGGTAGGCATCTGAAAGACACCACAAAAGTTGTTCTACCTGCTTTCTGGGCTGAGATGGGGAAACGCTGAATTTTGGACTCGGCTGGTGACAAAATGTTCCAAACACACCCCATGCACAACTCCACCGGGGAAGGTGCCAGACAGGAGTTCTCTTGGTAGTTTTTACACTACCTTGGTAGGCATCTGAAAGACACCACAAAAGTTGTTCTACCTGCTTTCTGGGCTGAGATGGGGAAACGCTGAATTTTGGACTCGGCTGGTGACAAAATGTTCCAAACACACCCCATGCACAACTCCACCGGGGAAGGTGCCAGACAGGAGTTCTCCTGGTAGTTTTTACACTACCTTGGTAGGCATCTGAAAGACACCACAAAAGTTGTTCTACCTGCTTTCTGGGCTGAGATGGGGAATCGCTGAATTTTGGAGTCGGCCGGTGACAAAATGTTCCAAACACACCCCATGCACAACTCCACCGGGGAAGGTGCCAGACAGGAGTTCTCTTCGTAGTTTTTACACTACCTTGGTAGGCATCTGAAAGACACCACAAAAGTTGTTCTACCTGCTTTCTGGGCTGAGATGGGGAACCGCTGAATTTTGGACTCGGCTGGTGACAAAATGTTCCAAACACACCCCCTGCACAACTCCACCGGGGAAGGTGCCAGACAGGAGTTCTCCTGGTAGTTTTTACATTGCTCCGGTAGGCATCTGAAAGACACCACAAAAGTTGTTCTACCTGCTTTGTGGGCTGAGATGGGGAACCGCTGATTTTTGGAGTCGGCCGGTGACAAAATGTTCCACAGACACCCCATGCACAACTCCACCGGGGAAGGTGCCAGGAACGAATTCTGTTGGTAGTTTTTACACTACCTTGGTAGGCAGCTGAAAGGCACAAGAAAAGTTGTTGTACCTGCTTTGTGGGCTGAGATGGGGAACCGCTGAATTTTGGAGTCGGCCGTTGACAAAATGTTCCAAACACACCCCATGCACAACTCCACCGGGGAAGGTGCCAGACAGGAGTTCTCCTGGTAGTTTTTACACTACCTTGGTAGGCATCTGAAAGACACCACAAATGTTGTTCTTCCTGCTTTCTGGGCTGAGATGGGGAACCGCTGAATTTTGGACTCGGCCGGTGACAAAATGTTCCAAACACACCCCATGCACAACTCCACCGGGGAAGGTGCCAGACAGGAGTTCTCTTGGTAGTTTTTACACTACCTTGGTAGGCAGCTGAAAGGCACCACAAAAGTTGTTCTACCTGCTTTCTGGGCTGAGATGGGGAACCGCTGAATTTTGGACTCGGCTGGTGACAAAATGTTCCAAACACACCCCCTGCACAACTCCACCGGGGAAGGTGCCAGACAGGAGTTCTCCTGGTAGTTTTTACATTGCTCCGGTAGGCATCTGAAAGACACCACAAAAGTTGTTCTACCTGCTTTCTGGGCTGAGATGGGGAACCGCTGAATTTTGGACTCGGCCGGTGACAAAATGTTCCACAGACACCCCATGCACAACTCCACCGGGGAAGGTGCCAGGAACGAATTCTCTTGGTAGTTTTTACACTACCTTGGTAGGCAGCTGAAAGGCACAAGAAAAGTTGTTCTACCTGCTTTGTGGGCTGAGATGGGGAACCGCTGAATTTTGGACTCGGCCGGTGACAAAATGTTCCAAACACACCCCATGCACAACTCCACCGGGGAAGGTGCCAGGAACGAATTCTGTTGGTAGTTTTTACACTACCTTGGTAGGCAGCTGAAAGGCACCACAAAAGTTGTTCTACCTGCTTTCTGGGCTGAGATGGGGAAACTCTGAATTTTGGAGTCGGCTGGTGACAAAATGTTCCAAACACACCCCATGCACAACTCCACCGGGGAAGGTGCCAGACAGGAGTTCTCCTGGTAGTTTTTACACTACCTTGGTAGGCATCTGAAAGACACCACAAATGTTGTTCTTCCTGCTTTCTGGGCTGAGATGGGGAACCGCTGAATTTTGGACTCGGCCGGTGACAAAATGTTCCAAACACACCCCATGCACAACTCCACCGGGGAAGGTGCCAGACAGGAGTTCTCTTGGTAGTTTTTACACTACCTTGGTAGGCAGCTGAAAGGCACCACAAAAGTTGTTCTACCTGCTTTCTGGGCTGAGATGGGGAATCGCTGAATTTTGGACTCGGCTGGTGACAAAATGTTCCAAACACACCCCCTGCACAACTCCACCGGGGAAGGTGCCAGACAGGAGTTCTCCTGGTAGTTTTTACATTGCTCCGGTAGGCATCTGAAAGACACCACAAAAGTTGTTCTACCTGCTTTCTGGGCTGAGATGGGGAATCGCTGAATTTTGGAGTCGGCCGGTGACAAAATGTTTCACAGACACCCCATGCACAACTCCACCGGGGAAGGTGCCAGACAGGAGTTCTCCTGGTGGTTTTTACACTACCTTGGTAGGCATTTGAAAGGCACCACAAAAGTTGTTCTACCTGCTTTCTGGGCTGAGATGGGGAACCGCTGAATTTTGGACTCGGCCGGTGACAAAATGTTCCACAGACACCCCATGCACAACTCCACCGGGGGAAGGTGCCAGGAACGAATTCTCTTGGTAGTTTTTACACTACCTTGGTAGGCAGCTGAAAGGCACAAGAAAAGTTGTTCTACCTGCTTTGTGGGCTGAGATGGGGAACCGCTGAATTTTGGACTCGGCCGGTGACAAAATGTTCCAAACACACCCCATGCACAACTCCACCGGGGAAGGTGCCAGGAACGAATTCTGTTGGTAGTTTTTACACTACCTTGGTAGGCAGCTGAAAGGCACCACAAAAGTTGTTCTACCTGCTTTCTGGGCTGAGATGGGGAAACTCTGAATTTTGGAGTCGGCTGGTGACAAAATGTTCCAAACACACCCCATGCACAACTCCACCGGGGAAGGTGCCAGACAGGAGTTCTCCTGGTAGTTTTTACACTACCTTGGTAGGCATCTGAAAGACACCACAAATGTTGTTCTTCCTGCTTTCTGGGCTGAGATGGGGAACCGCTGAATTTTGGACTCGGCCGGTGACAAAATGTTCCAAACACACCCCATGCACAACTCCACCGGGGAGGTGCCAGACAGGAGTTCTCTTGGTAGTTTTTACACTACCTTGGTAGGCAGCTGAAAGGCACCACAAAAGTTGTTCTACCTGCTTTCTGGGCTGAGATGGGGAATCGCTGAATTTTGGACTCGGCTGGTGACAAAATGTTCCAAACACACCCCCTGCACAACTCCACCGGGGAAGGTGCCAGACAGGAGTTCTCCTGGTAGTTTTTACATTGCTCCGGTAGGCATCTGAAAGACACCACAAAAGTTGTTCTACCTGCTTTCTGGGCTGAGATGGGGAATCGCTGAATTTTGGAGTCGGCCGGTGACAAAATGTTTCACAGACACCCCATGCACAACTCCACCGGGGAAGGTGCCAGACAGGAGTTCTCCTGGTGGTTTTTACACTACCTTGGTAGGCATTTGAAAGGCACCACAAAAGTTGTTCTACCTGCTTTCTGGGCTGAGATGGGGAACCGCTGAATTTTGGACTCGGCCGGTGACAAAATGTTCCAAACACACCCCATGCACAACTCCACCGGGGAAGGTGCCAGACAGGAGTTCTCTTGGTAGTTTTTACACTACCTTGGTAGGCATCTGAAAGGCACCACAAAAGTTGTTCTACCTGCTTTCTGGGCTGAGATGGGGAACCGCTGAATTTTGGACTCGGCTGGTGACAAAATGTTCCAAACACACCCCCTGCACAACTCCACCGGGGAAGGTGCCAGACAGGAGTTCTCCTGGTAGTTTTTACATTGCTCCGGTAGGCATCTGAAAGACACCACAAAAGTTGTTCTACCTGCTTTCTGGGCTGAGATGGGGAATCGCTGAATTTTGGAGTCGGCCGGTGACAAAATGTTTCACAGACACCCCATGCACAACTCCACCGGGGAAGGTGCCAGACAGGAGTTCTCCTGGTGGTTTTTACACTACCTTGGTAGGCATTTGAAAGGCACCACAAAAGTTGTTCTACCTGCTTTCTGGGCTGAGATGGGGAACCGCTGAATTTTGGACTCGGCCGGTGACAAAATGTTCCACAGACACCCCATGCACAACTCCACCGGGGAAGGAGCCAGGAACGAATTCTGTTGGTAGTTTTTACACTACCTTGGTAGGCAGCTGAAAGGCACAAGAAAAGTTGTTGTACCTGCTTTGTGGGCTGAGATGGGGAACCGCTGAATTTTGGAGTCGGCCGTTGACAAAATGTTCCAAACACACCCCCTGCACAACTCCACCGGGGAAGGTGCCAGACAGGAGTTCTCTTGGTAGTTTTTACACTACCTTGGTAGGCATCTGAAAGGCACCACAAAAGTTGTTCTACCTGCTTTCTGGGCTGAGATGGGGAACCGCTGAATTTTGGACTCGGACGGTGACAAAATGTTCCAAACACACCCCATGCACAACTCCACCGGGGAAGGTGCCAGACAGGAGTTCTCCTGGTAGTTTTTACACTACCTTGGTAGGCATCTGAAAGACACCACAAAAGTTGTTCTACCTGCTTTCTGGGCTGAGATGGGGAATCGCTGAATTTTGGAGTCGGCCGGTGACAAAATGTTCCAAACACACCCCCTGCACAACTCCACCGGGGAAGGTGCCAGACAGGAGTTCTCCTGGTAGTTTTTACACTACCTTGGTAGGCATCTGAAAGACACCACAAAAGTTGTTCTACCTGCTTTCTGGGCTGAGATGGGGAACCGCTGAATTTTGGAGTCGGCCGGTGACAAAATGTTTCACAGACACCCCATGCACATCTCCACCGGGGAAGGTGCCAGACAGGAGTTCTCCTGGTGGTTTTTACATTGCTCCGGTAGGCATCTGAAAGACACCACAAAAGTTGTTCTACCTGCTTTCTGGGCTGAGATGGGGAACCGCTGATTTTTGGAGTCGGCCGGTGACAAAATGTTCCACAGACACCCCATGCACAACTCCACCGGGGAAGGTGCCAGGAACGAATTCTGTTGGTAGTTTTTACACTACCTTGGTAGGCAGCTGAAAGGCACAAGAAAAGTTGTTGTACCTGCTTTGTGGGCTGAGATGCGGAAACGCTGAATTTTGGAGTCGGCCGTTGACAAAATGTTCCAAACACACCCCCTGCACAACTCCACCGGGGAAGGTGCCAGACAGGAGTTCTCTTGGTAGTTTTTACACTACCTTGGTAGGCATCTGAAAGGCACCACAAAAGTTGTTCTACCTGCTTTCTGGGCTGAGATGGGGAATCGCTGAATTTTGGAGTCGGCCGGTGACAAAATGTTCCAAACACACCCCATGCACAACTCCACCGGGGAAGGTGCCAGACAGGAGTTCTCCTGGTAGTTTTTACATTGCTCCGGTAGGCATCTGAAAGACACCACAAAAGTTGTTCTACCTGCTTTCTGGGCTGAGATGGGGAACCGCTGAATTTTGGACTCGGCCGGTGACAAAATGTTCCAAACACACCCCATGCACAACTCCACCGGGGAAGGTGCCAGACAGGAGTTCTCTTGGTAGTTTTTACACTACCTTGGTAGGCATCTAAAAGACACCACAAAAGTTGTTGTACCTGCTTTCTGGGCTGAGATGGGGAAACGCTGAATTTTGGACTCGGCTGGTGACAAAATGTTCCAAACACACCCCATGCACAACTCCACCGGGGAAGGTGCCAGACAGGAGTTCTCCTGGTAGTTTTTACATTGCTCCGGTAGGCATCTGAAAGACACCACAAAAGTTGTTCTACCTGCTTTCTGGGCTGAGATGGGGAAACGCTGAATTTTGGACTCGGCTGGTGACAAAATGTTCCAAACACACCCCATGCACAACTCCACCGGGGAAGGTGCCAGACAGGAGTTCTCTTGGTACTTTTTACACTACCTTGGTAGGCATCTGAAAGACACCACAAAAGTTGTTCTACCTGCTTTCTGGGCTGAGATGGGGAAACGCTGAATTTTGGACTCGGCTGGTGACAAAATGTTCCAAACACACCCCATGCACAACTCCACCGGGGAAGGTGCCAGACAGGAGTTCTCCTGGTAGTTTTTACACTACCTTGGTAGGCATCTGAAAGACACCACAAAAGTTGTTCTACCTGCTTTCTGGGCTGAGATGGGGAATCGCTGAATTTTGGAGTCGGCCGGTGACAAAATGTTCCAAACACACCCCATGCACAACTCCACCGGGGAAGGTGCCAGACAGGAGTTCTCTTCGTAGTTTTTACACTACCTTGGTAGGCATCTGAAAGACACCACAAAAGTTGTTCTACCTGCTTTCTGGGCTGAGATGGGGAACCGCTGAATTTTGGACTCGGCTGGTGACAAAATGTTCCAAACACACCCCCTGCACAACTCCACCGGGGAAGGTGCCAGACAGGAGTTCTCCTGGTAGTTTTTACATTGCTCCGGTAGGCATCTGAAAGACACCACAAAAGTTGTTCTACCTGCTTTCTGGGCTGAGATGGGGAACCGCTGATTTTTGGAGTCGGCCGGTGACAAAATGTTTCACAGACACCCCATGCACAACTCCACCGGGGAAGGTGCCAGACAGGAGTTCTCCTGGTGGTTTTTACACTACCTTGGTAGGCATTTGAAAGGCACCACAAAAGTTGTTCTACCTGCTTTCTGGGCTGAGATGGGGAAACGCTGAATTTTGGAGTCGGCTGGTGGCAAAATGTTCCAAACACACCCCCTGCACAACTCCACCGGGGAAGGTGCCAGACAGGAGTTCTCCTGGTAGTTTTTACATTGATCCGGTAGGCAGCTGAAAGGCACCACAAAAGATGTTCTACCTGCTTTCTGGGCTGAGATGGGGAACCGCTGAATTTTGGACTCGGCTGGTGACAAAATGTTCCAAACACACCCCATGCACAACTCCACCGGGGAAGGTGCCAGACAGGAGTTCTCTTAGTAGTTTTTACACTACCTTGGTAGGCATCTGAAAGGCACCACAAAAGTTGTTCTACCTGCTTTCTGGGCTGAGATGGGGAACCGCTGAATTTTGGAGTCGGCTGGTGGCAAAATGTTCCAAACACACCCCCTGCACAACTCCACCGGGGAAGGTGCCAGACAGGAGTTCTCCTGGTAGTTTTTACACTACCTTGGTAGGCATCTGAAAGACACCACAAAAGTTTTTCTACCTGCTTTCTGGGCTGAGATGGGGAATCGCTGATTTTTGGAGTCGGCCGGTGACAAAATGTTCCAAACACACCCCATGCACAACTCCACCGGGGAAGGTGCCAGACAGGAGTTCTCTTAGTAGTTTTTACACTACCTTGGTAGGCATCTGAAAGACACCACAAAAGTTGTTCTACCTGCTTTGTGGGCTGAGATGGGGAACAGCTGAATTTTGGACTCGGCCGGTGACAAAATGTTCCAAACACACCCCATGCACAACTCCACCGGGGAAGGTGCCAGACAGGAGTTCTCTTAGTAGTTTTTCCACTACCTTGGTAGGCATCTGAAAGACACCACAAAAGTTGTTCTACCAGCTTTCTGGGCTGAGATGGGGAACCGCTGAATTTTGGAGTCGGCCGGTGACAAAATGTTCCAAACACACCCCATGCACAACTCCACCGGGGAAGGTGCCAGACAGGAGTTCTCCTGGTAGTTTTTACATTGCTCCGGTAGGCATCTGAAAGACACCACAAAAGTTGTTCTACCTGCTTTCTGGGCTGAGATGGGGAACCGCTGAATTTTGGACTCGGCCGGTGACAAAATGTTCCACAGACACCCCATGCACAACTCCACCGGGGAAGGTGCCAGACAGGAGTTCTCTTGGTAGTTTTTACACTACCTTGGTAGGCATCTAAAAGACACCACAAAAGTTGTTGTACCTGCTTTCTGGGCTGAGATGGGGAAACGCTGAATTTTGGACTCGGCCGGTGACAAAATGTTCCACAGACACCCCATGCACAACTCCACCGGGGAAGGTGCCAGGAACGAATTCTGTTGGTAGTTTTTACACTACCTTGGTAGGCAGCTGAAAGGCACAAGAAAAGTTGTTGTACGTGCTTTGTGGGCTGAGATGGGGAACCGCTGAATTTTGGAGTCGGCCGTTGACAAAATGTTCCAAACACACCCCATGCACAACTCCACCGGGGAAGGTGCCAGACAGGAGTTCTCTTGGTAGTTTTTACACTACCTTGGTAGGCATCTGAAAGGCACCAAAAAAGTTGTTCTACCTGCTTTCTGGGCTGAGATGGGGAACCGCTGAATTTTGGAGTCGGCTGGTGACAAAATGTTCCAAACACACCCCATGCACAACTCCACCACGGAAGGTGCCAGACAGGAGTTCTCCTGGTAGTTTTTACACTACCTTGGTAGGCATCTGAAAGACACCACAAAAGTTGTTCTACCTGCTTTCTGGGCTGAGATGGGGAATCGCTGAATTTTGGAGTCGGCCGGTGACAAAATGTTCCAAACACACCCCATGCACAACTCCACCGGGGAAGGTGCCAGACAGGAGTTCTCCTGGTAGTTTTTACACTACCTTGGTAGGCATCTGAAAGACACCACAAAAGTTGTTCTACCTGCTTTCTGGGCTGAGATGGGGAACCGCTGAATTTTGGAGTCGGCCGGTGACAAAATGTTTCACAGACACCCCATGCACATCTCCACCGGGGAAGGTGCCAGACAGGAGTTCTCCTGGTGGTTTTTACACTACCTTGGTAGGCATTTGAAAGGCACCACAAAAGTTGTTCTTCCTGCTTTCTGGGCTGAGATGGGGAACCGCTGAATTTTGGAGTCGGCCGGTGACAAAATGTTCCACAGACACCCCATGCACAACTCCACCGGCGAAGGAGCCAGGAACGAATTCTGTTGGTAGTTTTTACACTACCTTGGTAGGCAGCTGAAAGGCACAAGAAAAGTTGTTGTACCTGCTTTGTGGGCTGAGATGCGGAAACGCTGAATTTTGGAGTCGGCCGTTGACAAAATGTTCCAAACGCACCCCATGCACAACTCCACCGGGGAAGGTGCCAGACAGGAGTTCTCCTGGTGGTTTTTACACTACCTTGGTAGGCATTTGAAAGGCACCACAAAAGTTGTTCTACCTGCTTTCTGGGCTGAGATGGGGAAACGCTGAATTTTGGAGTCGGCTGGTGACAAAATGTTCCAAACACACCCCCTGCACAACTCCACCGGGGAAGGTGCCAGACAGGAGTTCTCCTGGTAGTTTTTACATTGATCCGGTAGGCAGCTGAAAGGCACCACAAAAGATGTTCTACCTGCTTTCTGGGCTGAGATGGGGAACAGCTGAATTTTGGACTCGGCTGGTGATAAAATGTTCCAAACACACCCCCTGCACAACTCCACCGGGGAAGGTGCCAGACAGGAGTTCTCCTGGTAGTTTTTACATTGCTCCGGTAGGCATCTGAAAGACACCACAAAAGTTGTTCTACCTGCTTTCTGGGCTGAGATGGGGAACCGCTGATTTTTGGAGTCGGCCGGTGACAAAATGTTTCACAGACACCCCATGCACAACTCCACCGGGGAAGGTGCCAGACAGGAGTTCTCCTGGTGGTTTTTACACTACCTTGGTAGGCATCTGAAAGACACCACAAAAGTTGTTCTACCTGCTTTCTGGGCTGAGATGGGGAACAGCTGAATTTTGGACTCGGCCGGTGACAAAATGTTCCAAACACACCCCATGCACAACTCCACCGGGGAAGGTGCCAGACAGGAGTTCTCCTGGTAGTTTTTACACTACCTTGGTAGGCATCTGAAAGACACCACAAAAGTTGTTCTACCTGCTTTCTGGGCTGAGATGGGGAACCGCTGAATTTTGGACTCGGCCGGTGACAAAATGTTCCAAACACACCCCCTGCACAACTCCACCGGGGAAGGTGCCAGACAGGAGTTCTCCTGGTAGTTTTTACACTACCTTGGTAGGCATCTGAAAGACACCACAAAAGTTTTTCTACCTGCTTTCTGGGCTGAGATGGGGAATCGCTGATTTTTGGAGTCGGCCGGTGACAAAATGTTCCAAACACACCCCATGCACAACTCCACCGGGGAAGGTGCCAGACAGGAGTTCTCTTAGTAGTTTTTACACTACCTTGGTAGGCATCTGAAAGACACCACAAAAGTTGTTCTACCTGCTTTGTGGGCTGAGATGGGGAACAGCTGAATTTTGGACTCGGCCGGTGACAAAATGTTCCAAACACACCCCATGCACAACTCCACCGGGGAAGGTGCCAGACAGGAGTTCTCTTAGTAGTTTTTCCACTACCTTGGTAGGCATCTGAAAGACACCACAAAAGTTGTTCTACCAGCTTTCTGGGCTGAGATGGGGAACCGCTGAATTTTGGAGTCGGCCGGTGACAAAATGTTCCAAACACACCCCATGCACAACTCCACCGGGGAAGGTGCCAGACAGGAGTTCTCCTGGTAGTTTTTACATTGCTCCGGTAGGCATCTGAAAGACACCACAAAAGTTGTTCTACCTGCTTTCTGGGCTGAGATGGGGAACCGCTGAATTTTGGACTCGGCCGGTGACAAAATGTTCCACAGACACCCCATGCACAACTCCACCGGGGAAGGTGCCAGACAGGAGTTCTCTTGGTAGTTTTTACACTACCTTGGTAGGCATCTAAAAGACACCACAAAAGTTGTTGTACCTGCTTTCTGGGCTGAGATGGGGAAACGCTGAATTTTGGACTCGGCCGGTGACAAAATGTTCCACAGACACCCCATGCACAACTCCACCGGGGAAGGTGCCAGGAACGAATTCTGTTGGTAGTTTTTACACTACCTTGGTAGGCAGCTGAAAGGCACAAGAAAAGTTGTTGTACGTGCTTTGTGGGCTGAGATGGGGAACCGCTGAATTTTGGAGTCGGCCGGTGACAAAATGTTCCAAACACACCCCATGCACAACTCCACCGGGGAAGGTGCCAGACAGGAGTTCTCTTGGTAGTTTTTACACTACCTTGGTAGGCATCTGAAAGGCACCAAAAAAGTTGTTCTACCTGCTTTCTGGGCTGAGATGGGGAACCGCTGAATTTTGGAGTCGGCTGGTGACAAAATGTTCCAAACACACCCCATGCACAACTCCACCACGGAAGGTGCCAGACAGGAGTTCTCCTGGTAGTTTTTACACTACCTTGGTAGGCATCTGAAAGACACCACAAAAGTTGTTCTACCTGCTTTCTGGGCTGAGATGGGGAATCGCTGAATTTTGGAGTCGGCCGGTGACAAAATGTTCCAAACACACCCCATGCACAACTCCACCGGGGAAGGTGCCAGACAGGAGTTCTCCTGGTAGTTTTTACACTACCTTGGTAGGCATCTGAAAGACACCACAAAAGTTGTTCTACCTGCTTTCTGGGCTGAGATGGGGAACCGCTGAATTTTGGAGTCGGCCGGTGACAAAATGTTTCACAGACACCCCATGCACATCTCCACCGGGGAAGGTGCCAGACAGGAGTTCTCCTGGTGGTTTTTACACTACCTTGGTAGGCATTTGAAAGGCACCACAAAAGTTGTTCTTCCTGCTTTCTGGGCTGAGATGGGGAACCGCTGAATTTTGGAGTCGGCCGGTGACAAAATGTTCCACAGACACCCCATGCACAACTCCACCGGCGAAGGAGCCAGGAACGAATTCTGTTGGTAGTTTTTACACTACCTTGGTAGGCAGCTGAAAGGCACAAGAAAAGTTGTTGTACCTGCTTTGTGGGCTGAGATGCGGAAACGCTGAATTTTGGAGTCGGCCGTTGACAAAATGTTCCAAACACACCCCATGCACAACTCCACCGGGGAAGGTGCCAGACAGGAGTTCTCCTGGTGGTTTTTACACTACCTTGGTAGGCATTTGAAAGGCACCACAAAAGTTGTTCTACCTGCTTTCTGGGCTGAGATGGGGAAACGCTGAATTTTGGAGTCGGCTGGTGACAAAATGTTCCAAACACACCCCCTGCACAACTCCACCGGGGAAGGTGCCAGACAGGAGTTCTCCTGGTAGTTTTTACATTGATCCGGTAGGCAGCTGAAAGGCACCACAAAAGATGTTCTACCTGCTTTCTGGGCTGAGATGGGGAACAGCTGAATTTTGGACTCGGCTGGTGATAAAATGTTCCAAACACACCCCCTGCACAACTCCACCGGGGAAGGTGCCAGACAGGAGTTCTCCTGGTAGTTTTTACATTGCTCCGGTAGGCATCTGAAAGACACCACAAAAGTTGTTCTACCTGCTTTCTGGGCTGAGATGGGGAACCGCTGATTTTTGGAGTCGGCCGGTGACAAAATGTTTCACAGACACCCCATGCACAACTCCACCGGGGAAGGTGCCAGACAGGAGTTCTCCTGGTGGTTTTTACACTACCTTGGTAGGCATCTGAAAGACACCACAAAAGTTGTTCTACCTGCTTTCTGGGCTGAGATGGGGAACAGCTGAATTTTGGACTCGGCCGGTGACAAAATGTTCCAAACACACCCCATGCACAACTCCACCGGGGAAGGTGCCAGACAGGAGTTCTCCTGGTAGTTTTTACACTACCTTGGTAGGCATCTGAAAGACACCACAAAAGTTGTTCTACCTGCTTTCTGGGCTGAGATGGGGAACCGCTGAATTTTGGACTCGGCCGGTGACAAAATGTTCCAAACACACCCCATGCACAACTCCACCGGGGAAGGTGCCAGACAGGAGTTCTCTTGGTAGTTTTTACACTACCTTGGTAGGCATCTAAAAGACACCACAAAAGTTGTTGTACCTGCTTTCTGGGCTGAGATGGGGAACCGCTGAATTTTGGACTCGGCCGGTGACAAAATGTTCCAAACACACCCCATGCACAACTCCACCGGGGAAGGTGCCAGACAGGAGTTCTCCTGGTAGTTTTTACATTGCTCCGGTAGGCATCTGAAAGACACCACAAAAGTTGTTCTACCTGCTTTCTGGGCTGAGATGGGGAACCGCTGATTTTTGGAGTCGGCCGGTGACAAAATGTTTCACAGACACCCCATGCACAACTCCACCGGGGAAGGTGCCAGACAGGAGTTCTCCTGGTAGTTTTTACACTACCTTGGTAGGCATCTGAAAGACACCACAAAAGTTGTTCTACCTGCTTTCTGGGCTGAGAGGGGGAAACGCTGAATTTTGGACTCGGCTGGTGACAAAATGTTCCAAACACACCCCCTGCACAACTCCACCGGGGAAGGTGCCAGACAGGAGTTCTCCTGGTAGTTTTTACACTACCTTGGTAGGCATCTGAAAGACACCACAAAAGTTGTTCTACCTGCTTTCTGGGCTGAGATGGGGAACCGCTGAATTTTGGACTCGGCCGGTGACAAAATGTTCCACAGACACCCCATGCACAACTCCACCGGGGAAGGTGCCAGGAACGAATTCTGTTCGTAGTTTTTACACTACCTTGGTAGGCAGCTGAAAGGCACAAGAAAAGTTGTTGTACCTGCTTTGTGGGCTGAGATGGGGAACCGCTGAATTTTGGAGTCGGCTGGTGACAAAATGTTCCAAACACACCCCCTGCACAACTCCACCGGGGAAGGTGCCAGACAGGAGTTCTCTTGGTAGTTTTTACACTACCTTGGTAGGCATCTGAAAGACACCACAAAAGTTGTTCTACCTGCTTTCTGGGCTGAGATGGGGAACCGCTGAATTTTGGACTCGGCTGGTGACAAAATGTTCAAAACACACCCCATGCACAACTCCACCGGGGAAGGTGCCAGACAGGAGTTCTCTTGGTAGTTTTTACACTACCTTGGTAGGCATCTGAAAGACACCACAAAAGTTGTTCTACCTGCTTTCTGGGCTGAGATGGGGAACAGCTGAATTTTGGACTCGGCCGGTGACAAAATGTTCCAAACACACCCCATGCACAACTCCACCGGGGAAGGTGCCAGGAACGAATTCTGTTGGTAGTTTTTACACTACCTTGGTAGGCATCTGAAAGGCACCACAAAAGTTGTTCTACCTGCTTTCTGGGCTGAGATGGGGAAACGCTGAATTTTGGAGTCGGCTGGTGACAAAATGTTCCAAACACACCCCATGCACAACTCCACCGGGGAAGGTGCCAGACAGGAGTTCTCCTGGTAGTTTTTACACTACCTTGGTAGGCATTTGAAAGGCACCGAAAATGTTGTTCTTCCTGCTTTCTGGGCTGAGATGGGGAACCGCTGAATTTTGGACTCGGCCGGTGACAAAATGTTCCAAACACACCCCATGCACAACTCCACCGGGGAAGGTGCCAGACAGGAGTTCTCTTGGTAGTTTTTACACTACCTTGGTAGGCATCTGAAAGACACCACAAAAGTTGTTCTACCTGCTTTCTGGGCTGAGAGGGGGAAACGCTGAATTTTGGACTCGGCTGGTGACAAAATGTTCCAAACACACCCCCTGCACAACTCCACCGGGGAAGGTGCCAGACAGGAGTTCTCCTGGTAGTTTTTACACTACCTTGGTAGGCATCTGAAAGACACCACAAAAGTTGTTCTACCTGCTTTCTGGGCTGAGATGGGGAACCGCTGAATTTTGGACTCGGCCGGTGACAAAATGTTCCACAGACACCCCATGCACAACTCCACCGGGGAAGGTGCCAGGAACGAATTCTGTTCGTAGTTTTTACACTACCTTGGTAGGCAGCTGAAAGGCACAAGAAAAGTTGTTGTACCTGCTTTGTGGGCTGAGATGGGGAACCGCTGAATTTTGGAGTCGGCTGGTGACAAAATGTTCCAAACACACCCCCTGCACAACTCCACCGGGGAAGGTGCCAGACAGGAGTTCTCTTGGTAGTTTTTACACTACCTTGGTAGGCATCTGAAAGACACCACAAAAGTTGTTCTACCTGCTTTCTGGGCTGAGATGGGGAACCGCTGAATTTTGGACTCGGCTGGTGACAAAATGTTCAAAACACACCCCATGCACAACTCCACCGGGGAAGGTGCCAGACAGGAGTTCTCCTGGTAGTTTTTACACTACCTTGGTAGGCATCTGAAAGACACCACAAAAGTTGTTCTACCTGCTTTCTGGGCTGAGATGGGGAACAGCTGAATTTTGGACTCGGCCGGTGACAAAATGTTCCAAACACACCCCATGCACAACTCCACCGGGGAAGGTGCCAGGAACGAATTCTGTTGGTAGTTTTTACACTACCTTGGTAGGCAGCTGAAAGGCACCACAAAAGTTGTTCTACCTGCTTTCTGGGCTGAGATGGGGAAACGCTGAATTTTGGAGTCGGCTGGTGACAAAATGTTCCAAACACACCCCATGCACAACTCCACCGGGGAAGGTGCCAGACAGGAGTTCTCCTGGTAGTTTTTACACTACCTTGGTAGGCATTTGAAAGGCACCGAAAATGTTGTTCTTCCTGCTTTCTGGGCTGAGATGGGGAACCGCTGAATTTTGGACTCGGCCGGTGACAAAATGTTCCAAACACACCCCATGCACAACTCCACCGGGGAAGGTGCCAGACAGGAGTTCTCTTGGTAGTTTTTACACTACCTTGGTAGGCAGCTGAAAGGCACCACAAAAGTTGTTCTACCTGCTTTCTGGGCTGAGATGGGGAACCGCTGAATTTTGGAGTCGGCTGGTGACAAAATGTTCCAAACACACCCCCTGCACAACTCCACCGGGGAAGGTGCCAGACAGGAGTTCTCCTGGTAGTTTTTACATTGCTCCGGTAGGCATCTGAAAGACACCACAAAAGTTGTTCTACCTGCTTTCTGGGCTGAGATGGGGAACCGCTGAATTTTGGAGTCGGCCGGTGACAAAATGTTTCACAGACACCCCATGCACAACTCCACCGGGGAAGGTGCCAGACAGGAGTTCTCCTGCTGGTTTTTACACTACCTTGGTAGGCATTTGAAAGGCACCACAAAAGTTGTTCTTCCTGCTTTCTGGGCTGAGATGGGGAACCGCTGAATTTTGGACTCGGCCGGTGACAAAATGTTCCACAGACACCCCATGCACAACTCCACCGGGGAAGGTGCCAGGAACGAATTCTGTTGGTAGTTTTTACACTACCTTGGTAGGCAGCTGAAAGGCACAAGAAAAGTTGTTGTACCTGCTTTGTGGGCTGAGATGGGGAACCGCTGAATTTTGGAGTCGGCCGTTGACAAAATGTTCCAAACACACCCCATGCACAACTCCACCGGGGAAGGTGCCAGACAGGAGTTCTCTTGGTAGTTTTTACACTACCTTGGTAGGCATCTGAAAGGCACCAAAAAAGTTGTTCTACCTGCTTTCTGGGCTGAGATGGGGAACCGCTGAATTTTGGAGTCGGCCGGTGACAAAATGTTCCAAACACACCCCATGCACAACTCCACCACGGAAGGTGCCAGACAGGAGTTCTCCTGGTAGTTTTTACACTACCTTGGTAGGCATCTGAAAGACACCACAAAAGTTGTTCTACCTGCTTTCTGGGCTGAGATGGGGAATCGCTGAATTTTGGAGTCGGCCGGTGACAAAATGTTCCAAACACACCCCATGCACAACTCCACCGGGGAAGGTGCCAGACAGGAGTTCTCCTGGTAGTTTTTACACTACCTTGGTAGGCATCTGAAAGACACCACAAAAGTTGTTCTACCTGCTTTGTGGGCTGAGATGGGGAACCGCTGAATTTTGGAGTCGGCCGGTGACAAAATGTTTCACAGACACCCCATGCACATCTCCACCGGGGAAGGTGCCAGACAGGAGTTCTCCTGGTGGTTTTTACACTACCTTGGTAGGCATTTGAAAGGCACCACAAAAGTTGTTCTTCCTGCTTTCTGGGCTGAGATGGGGAACCGCTGAATTTTGGAGTCGGCCGGTGACAAAATGTTCCACAGACACCCCATGCACAACTCCACCGGCGAAGGAGCCAGGAACGAATTCTGTTGGTAGTTTTTACACTACCTTGGTAGGCAGCTGAAAGGCACAAGAAAAGTTGTTGTACCTGCTTTGTGGGCTGAGATGCGGAAACGCTGAATTTTGGAGTCGGCCGTTGACAAAATGTTCCAAACACACCCCATGCACAACTCCACCGGGGAAGGTGCCAGACAGGAGTTCTCCTGGTGGTTTTTACACTACCTTGGTAGGCATTTGAAAGGCACCACAAAAGTTGTTCTACCTGCTTTCTGGGCTGAGATGGGGAAACGCTGAATTTTGGAGTCGGCTGGTGACAAAATGTTCCAAACACACCCCCTGCACAACTCCACCGGGGAAGGTGCCAGACAGGAGTTCTCCTGGTAGTTTTTACATTGATCCGGTAGGCAGCTGAAAGGCACCACAAAAGATGTTCTACCTGCTTTCTGGGCTGAGATGGGGAACAGCTGAATTTTGGACTCGGCTGGTGATAAAATGTTCCAAACACACCGCCTGCACAACTCCACCGGGGAAGGTGCCAGACAGGAGTTCTCCTGGTAGTTTTTACATTGCTCCGGTAGGCATCTGAAAGACACCACAAAAGTTGTTCTACCTGCTTTCTGGGCTGAGATGGGGAACCGCTGATTTTTGGAGTCGGCCGGTGACAAAATGTTTCACAGACACCCCATGCACAACTCCACCGGGGAAGGTGCCAGACAGGAGTTCTCCTGGTGGTTTTTACACTACCTTGGTAGGCATCTGAAAGACACCACAAAAGTTGTTCTACCTGCTTTCTGGGCTGAGATGGGGAACAGCTGAATTTTGGACTCGGCCGGTGACAAAATGTTCCAAACACACCCCATGCACAACTCCACCGGGGAAGGTGCCAGACAGGAGTTCTCTTAGTAGATTTTACACTACCTTGGTAGGCATCTGAAAGACACCACAAAAGTTGTTCTACCAGCTTTCTGGGCTGAGATGGGGAACCGCTGATTTTTGGAGTCGGCCGGTGACAAAATGTTCCAAACACACCCCATGCACAACTCCACCGGGGAAGGTGCCAGACAGGAGTTCTCTTGGTAGTTTTTACACTACCTTGGTAGGCAGCTGAAAGGCACCACAAAAGTTGTTCTACCTGCTTTCTGGGCTGAGATGGGGAACCGCTGAATTTTGGACTCGGCTGGTGACAAAATGTTCCAAACACACCCCCTGCACAACTCCACCGGGGAAGGTGCCAGACAGGAGTTCTCCTGGTAGTTTTTACATTGCTCCGGTAGGCATCTGAAAGACACCACAAAAGTTGTTCTACCTGCTTTCTGGGCTGAGATGGGGAAACGCTGAATTTTGGAGTCGGCCGGTGACAAAATGTTTCACAGACACCCCATGCACAACTCCACCGGGGAAGGTGCCAGACAGGAGTTCTCCTGCTGGTTTTTACACTACCTTGGTAGGCATTTGAAAGGCACCACAAAAGTTGTTCTTCCTGCTTTCTGGGCTGAGATGGGGAACCGCTGAATTTTGGACTCGGCCGGTGACAAAATGTTCCACAGACACCCCATGCACAACTCCACCGGGGAAGGTGCCAGGAGCGAATTCTGTTGGTAGTTTTTACACTACCTTGGTAGGCAGCTGAAAGGCACAAGAAAAGTTGTTGTACCTGCTTTGTGGGCTGAGATGGGGAACCGCTGAATTTTGGAGTCGGCCGTTGACAAAATGTTCCAAACACACCCCATG
The DNA here is from genome assembly GCF_023634085.1 of Falco cherrug. Lineage (NCBI taxonomy): Eukaryota > Metazoa > Chordata > Aves > Falconiformes > Falconidae > Falco > Falco cherrug. Next base: position 94,200,974 of record NC_073701.1, on the reverse strand, counting down.
CACAACTCCACCGGGGAAGGTGCCAGACAGGAGTTCTCTTGGTAGTTTTTACACTACCTTGGTAGGCATCTGAAAGGCACCAAAAAAGTTGTTCTACCTGCTTTCTGGGCTGAGATGGGGAACCGCTGAATTTTGGAGTCGGCCGGTGACAAAATGTTCCAAACACACCCCATGCACAACTCCACCACGGAAGGTGCCAGACAGGAGTTCTCCTGGTAGTTTTTACACTACCTTGGTAGGCATCTGAAAGACACCACAAAAGTTGTTCTACCTGCTTTCTGGGCTGAGATGGGGAATCGCTGAATTTTGGAGTCGGCCGGTGACAAAATGTTCCAAACACACCCCATGCACAACTCCACCGGGGAAGGTGCCAGACAGGAGTTCTCCTGGTAGTTTTTACACTACCTTGGTAGGCATCTGAAAGACACCACAAAAGTTGTTCTACCTGCTTTCTGGGCTGAGATGGGGAACCGCTGAATTTTGGAGTCGGCCGGTGACAAAATGTTTCACAGACACCCCATGCACATCTCCACCGGGGAAGGTGCCAGACAGGAGTTCTCCTGGTGGTTTTTACACTACCTTGGTAGGCATTTGAAAGGCACCACAAAAGTTGTTCTTCCTGCTTTCTGGGCTGAGATGGGGAACCGCTGAATTTTGGACTCGGCCGGTGACAAAATGTTCCACAGACACCCCATGCACAACTCCACCGGCGAAGGAGCCAGGAACGAATTCTGTTGGTAGTTTTTACACTACCTTGGTAGGCAGCTGAAAGGCACAAGAAAAGTTGTTGTACCTGCTTTGTGGGCTGAGATGCGGAAACGCTGAATTTTGGAGTCGGCTGGTGACAAAATGTTCCAAACACACCCCATGCACAACTCCACCGGGGAAGGTGCCAGACAGGAGTTCTCCTGGTAGTTTTTACATTGATCCGGTAGGCAGCTGAAAGGCACCACAAAAGATGTTCTACCTGCTTTCTGGGCTGAGATGGGGAACAGCTGAATTTTGGACTCGGCCGGTGACAAAATGTTCCAAACACACCCCCTGCACAACTCCACCGGGGAAGGTGCCAGACAGGAGTTCTCCTGGTAGTTTTTACATTGATCCGGTAGGCAGCTGAAAGACACCACAAAAGTTGTTCTACCTGCTTTCTGGGCTGAGATGGGGAACCGCTGATTTTTGGAGTCGGCCGGTGACAAAATGTTTCACAGACACCCCATGCACAACTCCACCGGGGAAGGTGCCAGACAGGAGTTCTCCTGGTGGTTTTTACACTACCTTGGTAGGCATCTGAAAGACACCACAAAAGTTGTTCTACCTGCTTTCTGGGCTGAGATGGGGAACAGCTGAATTTTGGACTCGGCCGGTGACAAAATGTTCCAAACACACCCCATGCACAACTCCACCGGGGAAGGTGCCAGACAGGAGTTCTCTTAGTAGTTTTTACACTACCTTGGTAGGCATCTGAAAGACACCACAAAAGTTGTTCTACCAGCTTTCTGGGCTGAGATGGGGAACCGCTGATTTTTGGAGTCGGCCGGTGACAAAATGTTTCACAGACACCCCCTGCACAACTCCACCGGGGAAGGTGCCAGACAGGAGTTCTCCTGGTAGTTTTTACATTGCTCCGGTAGGCATCTGAAAGACACCACAAAAGTTGTTCTACCTGCTTTCTGGGCTGAGATGGGGAACCGCTGAATTTTGGACTCGGCCGGTGACAAAATGTTCCACAGACACCCCATGCACAACTCCACCGGGGAAGGTGCCAGGAACGAATTCTCTTGGTAGTTTTTACACTACCTTGGTAGGCAGCTGAAAGGCACAAGAAAAGTTGTTCTACCTGCTTTGTGGGCTGAGATGGGGAACCGCTGAATTTTGGACTCGGCCGGTGACAAAATGTTCCAAACACACCCCCTGCACAACTCCACCGGGGAAGGTGCCAGGAACGAATTCTGTTGGTAGTTTTTACACTACCTTGGTAGGCAGCTGAAAGGCACAAGAAAAGTTGTTCTACCTGCTTTGTGGGCTGAGATGGGGAACCGCTGAATTTTGGACTCGGCCGGTGACAAAATGTTCCAAACACACCCCCTGCACAACTCCACCGGGGAAGGTGCCAGACAGGAGTTCTCCTGGTAGTTTTTACACTACCTTGGTAGGCATCTGAAAGACACCACAAAAGTTGTTCTACCTGCTTTCTGGGCTGAGATGGGGAACCGCTGAATTTTGGACTCGGCTGGTGACAAAATGTTCCAAACACACCCCACGCACAACTCCACCGGGGAAGGTGCCAGACAGGAGTTCTCCTGGTAGTTTTTACATTGCTCCGGTAGGCATCTGAAAGACACCACAAAAGTTGTTCTACCTGCTTTCTGGGCTGAGATGGGGAACCGCTGAATTTTGGAGTCGGCCGGTGACAAAATGTTCCACAGACACCCCATGCACAACTCCACCGGGGAAGGTGCCAGGAACGAATTCTGTTGGTAGTTTTTACACTACCTTGGTAGGCAGCTGAAAGGCACCACAAGAGTTGTTCTACCTGCTTTCTGGGCTGAGATGGGGAACCGCTGAATTTTGGAGTCGGCTTGTGACAAAATGTTCCAAACACACCCCATGCACAACTCCACCGGGGAAGGTGCCAGACAGGAGTTCTCCTGGTAGTTTTTACACTACCTTGGTAGGCATCTGAAAGACACCACAAATGTTGTTCTTCCTGCTTTCTGGGCTGAGATGGGGAACCGCTGAATTTTGGACTCGGCTGGTGACAAAATGTTCCAAACACACCCCATGCACAACTCCACCGGGGAAGGTGCCAGACAGGAGTTCTCTTGGTAGTTTTTACACTACCTTGGTAGGCATTTGAAAGGCACCACAAAAGTTGTTCTACCTGCTTTCTGGGCTGAGATGGGGAACCGCTGAATTTTGGACTCGGCTGGTGACAAAATGTTCCAAACACACCCCCTGCACAACTCCACCGGGGAAGGTGCCAGACAGGAGTTCTCCTGGTAGTTTTTACATTGCTCCGGTAGGCATCTGAAAGACACCACAAAAGTTGTTCTACCTGCTTTCTGGGCTGAGATGGGGAACCGCTGATTTTTGGAGTCGGCCGGTGACAAAATGTTCCACAGACACCCCATGCACAACTCCACCGGGGAAGGTGCCAGACAGGAGTTCTCCTGGTGGTTTTTACACTACCTTGGTAGGCATTTGAAAGGCACCACAAAAGTTGTTCTACCTGCTTTCTGGGCTGAGATGGGGAACCGCTGAATTTTGGAGTCGGCTGGTGGCAAAATGTTCCAAACACACCCCCTGCACAACTCCACCGGGGAAGGTGCCAGACAGGAGTTCTCCTGGTAGTTTTTACATTGATCCGGTAGGCAGCTGAAAGGCACCACAAAAGATGTTCTACCTGCTTTCTGGGCTGAGATGGGGAAACGCTGAATTTTGGACTCGGCTGGTGACAAAATGTTCCAAACACACCCCCATGCACAACTCCACCGGGGAAGGTGCCAGACAGGAGTTCTCCTGGTAGTTTTTACACTACCTTGGTAGGCATCTGAAAGACACCACAAAAGTTGTTCTACCTGCTTTCTGGGCTGAGAGGGGGAAACGCTGAATTTTGGACTCGGCTGGTGACAAAATGTTCCAAACACACCCCTGCACAACTCCACCGGGGAAGGTGCCAGACAGGAGTTCTCTTAGTAGTTTTTACACTACCTTGGTAGGCATCTGAAAGACACCACAAAAGTTGTTCTACCTGCTTTCTGGGCTGAGATGGGGAACCGCTGAATTTTGGACTCGGCCGGTGACAAAATGTTCCACAGACACCCCATGCACAACTCCACCGGGGAAGGTGCCAGGAACGAATTCTCTTGGTAGTTTTTACACTACCTTGGTAGGCAGCTGAAAGGCACAAGAAAAGTTGTTCTACACCTGCTTTCTGGGCTGAGATGGGGAACCGCTGAATTTTGGAGTCGGCTGGTGACAAAATGTTCCAAACACACCCCATGCACAACTCCACCGGGGAAGGTGCCAGACAGGAGTTCTCTTAGTAGTTTTTACACTACCTTGGTAGGCATCTGAAAGACACCACAAAAGTTGTTCTACCTGCTTTCTGGGCTGAGATGGGGAAACGCAATTTTGGACTCGGCTGGTGACAAAATGTTCCAAACACACCCCCTGCACAACTCCACCGGGGAAGGTGCCAGACAGGAGTTCTCCTGGTAGTTTTTACACTACCTTGGTAGGCATCTGAAAGACACCACAAAAGTTGTTCTACCTGCTTTCTGGGCTGAGATGGGGAACAGCTGAATTTTGGACTCGGCCGGTGACAAAATGTTCCAAACACACCCCATGCACAACTCCACCGGGGAAGGTGCCAGGAACGAATTCTGTTGGTAGTTTTTACACTACCTTGGTAGGCAGCTGAAAGGCACCACAAAAGTTGTTGTACCTGCTTTGTGGGCTGAGATGGGGAAACGCTGAATTTTGGAGTCGGCTGGTGACAAAATGTTCCAAACACACCCCATGCACAACTCCACCGGGGAAGGTGCCAGACAGGAGTTCTCCTGGTAGTTTTTACACTACCTTGGTAGGCATTTGAAAGGCACCGAAAATGTTGTTCTTCCTGCTTTCTGGGCTGAGATGGGGAAACCGCTGAATTTTGGACTCGGCCGGTGACAAAATGTTCCAAACACACCCCATGCACAACTCCACCGGGGAAGGTGCCAGACAGGAGTTCTCTTGGTAGTTTTTACACTACCTTGGTAGGCAGCTGAAAGGCACCACAAAAGTTGTTCTACCTGCTTTCTGGGCTGAGATGGGGAACCGCTGAATTTTGGACTCGGCTGGTGACAAAATGTTCCAAACACACCCCCTGCACAACTCCACCGGGGAAGGTGCCAGACAGGAGTTCTCCTGGTAGCTTTTACATTGCTCCGGTAGGCATCTGAAAGACACCACAAAAGTTGTTCTACCTGCTTTCTGGGCTGAGATGGGGAACCGCTGAATTTTGGAGTCGGCCGGTGACAAAATGTTTCACAGACACCCCATGCACAACTCCACCGGGGAAGGTGCCAGACAGGAGTTCTCCTGGTGGTTTTTACACTACCTTGGTAGGCATTTGAAAGGCACCACAAAAGTTGTTCTTCCTGCTTTCTGGGCTGAGATGGGGAACCGCTGAATTTTGGAGTCGGCCCGGTGACAAAATGTTCCACAGACACCCCATGCACAACTCCACCGGGGAAGGTGCCAGGAACGAATTCTGTTGGTAGTTTTTACACTACCTTGGTAGGCAGCTGAAAGGCACAAGAAAAGTTGTTGTACCTGCTTTGTGGGCTGAGATGGGGAACCGCTGAATTTTGGAGTCGGCCGTTGACAAAATGTTCCAAACACACCCCATGCACAACTCCACCGGGGAAGGTGCCAGACAGGAGTTCTCTTGGTAGTTTTTACACTACCTTGGTAGGCATCTGAAAGGCACCACAAAAGTTGTTCTACCCTGCTTTCTGGGCTGAGATGGGGAACCGCTGAATTTTGGAGTCGGCCGGTGACAAAATGTTCCAAACACACCCCCATGCACAACTCCACCGGGGAAGGTGCCAGACAGGAGTTCTCCTGGTAGTTTTTACACTACCTTGGTAGGCATCTGAAAGACACCACAAAAGTTGTTCTACCTGCTTTCTGGGCTGAGATGGGGAATCGCTGAATTTTGGACTCGGCCGGTGACAAAATGTTCCAAACACACCCCATGCACAACTCCACCGGGGAAGGTGCCAGACAGGAGTTCTCCTGGTAGTTTTTTACACTACCCTTGGTAGGCATCTGAAAGACACCACAAAAGTTGTTCTACCTGCTTTCTGGGCTGAGATGGGGAACCGCTGAATTTTGGAGTCGGCCGGTGACAAAATGTTTCACAGACACCCCATGCACATCTCCACCGGGGAAGGTGCCAGACAGGAGTTCTCCTGGTGGTTTTTTACACTACCTTGGTAGGCAGCTGAAAGGCACCACAAAAGTTGTTCTTCCTGCTTTCTGGGCTGAGATGGGGAAACGCTGAATTTTGAAGTCGGCCGGTGACAAAATGTTCCACAGACACCCCATGCACAACTCCACCGGGGAAGGTGCCAGGAACGAATTCTGTTGGTAGTTTTTACACTACCTTGGTAGGCAGCTGAAAGGCACAAGAAAAGTTGTTGTACCTGCTTTGTGGGCTGAGATGCGGAAACGCTGAATTTTGGAGTCGGCCGTTGACAAAATGTTCCAAACACACCCCCTGCACAACTCCACCGGGGAAGGTGCCAGACAGGAGTTCTCTTGGTAGTTTTTACACTACCTTGGTAGGCATCTGAAAGGCACCACAAAAGTTGTTCTACCTGCTTTCTGGGCTGAGATGGGGAACCGCTGAATTTTGGACTCGGCTGGTGACAAAATGTTCCAAACACACCCCATGCACAACTCCACCGGGGAAGGTGCCAGACAGGAGTTCTCTTGGTAGTTTTTACACTACCTTGGTAGGCATCTGAAAGACACCACAAAAGTTGTTCTACCTGCTTTCTGGGCTGAGATGGGGAAACGCTGAATTTTGGACTCGGCTGGTGACAAAATGTTCCAAACACACCCCATGCACAACTCCACCGGGGAAGGTGCCAGACAGGAGTTCTCCTGGTAGTTTTTACACTACCTTGGTAGGCATCTGAAAGACACCACAAAAGTTGTTCTACCTGCTTTCTGGGCTGAGATGGGGAATCGCTGAATTTTGGAGTCGGCCGGTGACAAAATGTTCCAAACACACCCCATGCACAACTCCACCGGGGAAGGTGCCAGACAGGAGTTCTCTTCGTAGTTTTTACACTACCTTGGTAGGCATCTGAAAGACACCACAAAAGTTGTTCTACCTGCTTTCTGGGCTGAGATGGGGAACAGCTGAATTTTGGACTCGGCTGGTGATAAAATGTTCCAAACACACCCCCTGCACAACTCCACCGGGGAAGGTGCCAGACAGGAGTTCTCCTGGTAGTTTTTACATTGCTCCGGTAGGCATCTGAAAGACACCACAAAAGTTGTTCTACCTGCTTTCTGGGCTGAGATGGGGAACCGCTGATTTTTGGAGTCGGCCGGTGACAAAATGTTTCACAGACACCCCATGCACAACTCCACCGGGGAAGGTGCCAGACAGGAGTTCTCCTGGTGGTTTTTACACTACCTTGGTAGGCATCTGAAAGACACCACAAAAGTTGTTCTACCTGCTTTCTGGGCTGAGATGGGGAACAGCTGAATTTTGGACTCGGCCGGTGACAAAATGTTCCAAACACACCCCATGCACAACTCCACCGGGGAAGGTGCCAGGAACGAATTCTGTTGGTAGTTTTTACACTACCTTGGTAGGCAGCTGAAAGGCACCACAAAAGTTGTTCTACCTGCTTTCTGGGCTGAGATGGGGAAACGCTGAATTTTGGAGTCGGCTGGTGACAAAATGTTCCAAACACACCCCATGCACAACTCCACCGGGGAAGGTGCCAGACAGGAGTTCTCCTGGTAGTTTTTACACTACCTTGGTAGGCATTTGAAAGGCACCGAAAATGTTGTTCTTCCTGCTTTCTGGGCTGAGATGGGGAACCGCTGAATTTTGGACTCGGCCGGTGACAAAATGTTCCAAACACACCCCATGCACAACTCCACCGGGGAAGGTGCCAGGAACGAATTCTGTTGGTAGTTTTTACACTACCTTGGTAGGCAGCTGAAAGGCACCACAAAAGTTGTTCTACCTGCTTTCTGGGCTGAGATGGGGAACCGCTGAATTTTGGACTCGGCTGGTGACAAAATGTTCCAAACACACCCCCTGCACAACTCCACCGGGGAAGGTGCCAGACAGGAGTTCTCCTGGTAGTTTTTACATTGCTCCGGTAGGCATCTGAAAGACACCACAAAAGTTGTTCTACCTGCTTTCTGGGCTGAGATGGGGAACCGCTGAATTTTGGAGTCGGCCGGTGACAAAATGTTTCACAGACACCCCATGCACAACTCCACCGGGGAAGGTGCCAGACAGGAGTTCTCCTGCTGGTTTTTACACTACCTTGGTAGGCATTTGAAAGGCACCACAAAAGTTGTTCTTCCTGCTTTCTGGGCTGAGATGGGGAACCGCTGAATTTTGGACTCGGCCGGTGACAAAATGTTCCACAGACACCCCATGCACAACTCCACCGGGGAAGGTGCCAGGAACGAATTCTGTTGGTAGTTTTTACACTACCTTGGTAGGCAGCTGAAAGGCACAAGAAAAGTTGTTGTACCTGCTTTGTGGGCTGAGATGGGGAATCGCTGAATTTTGGAGTCGGCCGGTGACAAAATGTTCCAAACACACCCCATGCACAACTCCACCGGGGAAGGTGCCAGACAGGAGTTCTCTTGGTAGTTTTTACACTACCTTGGTAGGCATCTGAAAGGCACCACAAAAGTTGTTCTACCTGCTTTCTGGGCTGAGATGGGGAACCGCTGAATTTTGGAGTCGGCCGGTGACAAAATGTTCCAAACACACCCCATGCACAACTCCACCGGGGAAGGTGCCAGACAGGAGTTCTCCTGGTAGTTTTTTACACTACCTTGGTAGGCATCTGAAAGACACCACAAAAGTTGTTCTACCTGCTTTCTGGGCTGAGATGGGGAATCGCTGAATTTTGGAGTCGGCCGGTGACAAAATGTTCCAAACACACCCCATGCACAACTCCACCGGGGAAGGTGCCAGACAGGAGTTCTCCTAGTAGTTTTTACACTACCTTGGTAGGCATCTGAAAGACACCACAAAAGTTGTTCTACCTGCTTTCTGGGCTGAGATGGGGAACCGCTGAATTTTGGAGTCGGCCGGTGACAAAATGTTTCACAGACACCCCATGCACATCTCCACCGGGGAAGGTGCCAGACAGGAGTTCTCCTGGTGGTTTTTACACTACCTTGGTAGGCATCTGAAAGACACCACAAAAGTTGTTCTACCTGCTTTCTGGGCTGAGATGGGGAACCGCTGAATTTTGAAGTCGGCCGGTGACAAAATGTTCCACAGACACCCCATGCACAACTCCACCGGGGAAGGTGCCAGGAACGAATTCTGTTGGTAGTTTTTACACTACCTTGGTAGGCAGCTGAAAGGCACAAGAAAAGTTGTTGTACCTGCTTTGTGGGCTGAGATGCGGAAACGCTGAATTTTGGAGTCGGCCGTTGACAAAATGTTCCAAACACACCCCATGCACAACTCCACCGGGGAAGGTGCCAGAAACAAGTTCTGTTGGTAGTTTTTACACTACCTTGGTAGGCATCTGAAAGACACCACAAAAGTTGTTCTACCTGCTTTCTGGGCTGAGATGGGGAACCGCTGAATTTTGGACTCGGCCGGTGACAAAATGTTCCAAACACACCCCATGCACAACTCCACCCGGGGAAGGTGCCAGACAGGAGTTCTCTTGGTAGTTTTTACACTACCTTGGTAGGCATCTAAAAGACACCACAAAAGTTGTTGTACCTGCTTTCTGGGCTGAGATGGGGAACCGCTGAATTTTGGACTCGGCCGGTGACAAAATGTTCCAAACACACCCCATGCACAACTCCACCGGGGAAGGTGCCAGACAGGAGTTCTCCTGGTAGTTTTTACATTGCTCCGGTAGGCATCTGAAAGACACCACAAAAGTTGTTCTACCTGCTTTCTGGGCTGAGATGGGGAAACGCTGAATTTTGGAGTCGGCCGGTGACAAAATGTTCCAAACACACCCCATGCACAACTCCACCACGGAAGGTGCCAGACAGGAGTTCTCCTGGTAGTTTTTACACTACCTTGGTAGGCATCTGAAAGACACCACAAAAGTTGTTCTACCTGCTTTCTGGGCTGAGATGGGGAACAGCTGAATTTTGGACTCGGCTGGTGATAAAATGTTCCAAACACACCCCCTGCACAACTCCACCGGGGAAGGTGCCAGACAGGAGTTCTCCTGGTAGTTTTTACATTGCTCCGGTAGGCATCTGAAAGACACCACAAAAGTTGTTCTACCTGCTTTCTGGGCTGAGATGGGGAACCGCTGAATTTTGGACTCGGCCGGTGACAAAATGTTTCACAGGACACCCCATGCACAACTCCACCGGGGAAGGTGCCAGACAGGAGTTTCTCCTGGTGGTTTTTACACTACCTTGGTAGGCATTTGAAAGGCACACCCACCCACAAAAGTTGTTCTACCTGCTTTCTGGGCTGAGATGGGGAACCGCTGAATTTTGGAGTCGGCTGGTGGCAAAATGTTCCAAACACACCCCCTGCACAACTCCACCGGGGAAGGTGCCAGACAGGAGTTCTCCTGGTAGTTTTTACATTGATCCGGTAGGCAGCTGAAAGGCACCACAAAAGATGTTCTACCTGCTTTCTGGGCTGAGATGGGGAACCGCTGAATTTTGGAGTCGGCTGGTGACAAAATGTTCCAAACACACCCCCTGCACAACTCCACCGGGGAAGGTGCCAGAAACAAGTTCTGTTGGTAGTTTTTACACTACCTTGGTAGGCATCTGAAAGACACCACAAAAGTTGTTCTACCTGCTTTCTGGGCTGAGATGGGGAAACCGCTGAATTTTGGACTCGGCCGGTGACAAAATGTTCCAAACACACCCCATGCACAACTCCACCGGGGAAGGTGCCAGACAGGAGTTCTCTTGGTAGTTTTTACACTACCTTGGTAGGCATCTAAAAGACACCACAAAAGTTGTTGTACCTGCTTTCTGGGCTGAGATGGGGAACCGCTGAATTTTGGACTCGGCCCGGTGACAAAATGTTCCAAACACACCCCCTGCACAACTCCACCGGGGAAGGTGCCAGACAGGAGTTCTCCCTGGTAGTTTTTACATTGCTCCGGTAGGCATCTGAAAGACACCACAAAAGTTGTTCTACCTGCTTTCTGGGCTGAGATGGGGAAACGCTGAATTTTGGAGTCGGCCGGTGACAAAATGTTCCAAACACACCCCATGCACAACTCCACCACGGAAGGTGCCAGACAGGAGTTCTCCTGGTAGTTTTTACACTACCTTGGTAGGCATCTGAAAGACACCACAAAAGTTGTTCTACCTGCTTTCTGGCTGAGATGGGGAACAGCTGAATTTTGGACTCGGCTGGTGATACAAATGTTCCAAACACACCCCCCTGCACAATTCCACCGGGGAAGGTGCCAGACAGGAGTTCTCCTGGTAGTTTTTACATTGCTCCGGTAGGCATCTGAAAGACACCACAAAAGTTGTTCTACCTGCTTTCTGGGCTTAGATGGGGAACCGCTGATTTTTGGAGTCGGCCGGTGACAAAATGTTTCACAGACACCCCATGCACAACTCCACCGGGGAAGGTGCCAGACAGGAGTTCTCCTGGTGGTTTTTACACTACCTTGGTAGGCATTTGAAAGGCACCACAAAAGTTGTTCTACCTTCTTTCTGGGCTGAGATGGGGAACCGCTGAATTTTGAGTCGGCTGGTGGCAAAATGTTCCAAACACACCCCCTGCACAACTCCACCGGGGAAGGTGCCAGACAGGAGTTCTCCTGGTAGTTTTAACATTGATCCGGTAGGCAGCTGAAAGGCACCACAAAAAGATGTTCTACCTGCTTTCTGGGCTGAGATGGGGAACCGCTGAATTTTGGAGTCGGCTGGTGACAAAATGTTCCAAACACACCCCATGCACAACTCCACCGGGGAAGGTGCCAGACAGGAGTTCTCCTGGTAGTTTTTACACTACCTTGGTAGGCATCTGAAAGACACCACAAAAGTTGTTCTACCTGCTTTCTGGGCTGAGAGGGGGAAACGCTGAATTTTGGACTCGGCTGGTGACAAAATGTTCCAAACACACCCCCCTGCACAACTCCACCGGGGAAGGTGCCAGACAGGAGTTCTCCTGGTAGTTTTTACACTACCTTGGTAGGCATCTGAAAGACACCACAAAAGTTGTTCTACCTGCTTTCTGGGCTGAGATGGGGAAACGCTGAATTTTGGACTCGGCCGGTGACAAAATGTTCCACAGACACCCCATGCACAACTCCACCGGGGAAGGTGCCAGGAACGAATTCTCTTGGTAGTTTTTACACTACCTTGGTAGGCAGCTGAAAGGCACAAGAAAAGTTGTTCTACCTGCTTTCTGGGCTGAGATGGGGAACCGCTGAATTTTGGAGTCGGCCGGTGACAAAATGTTTCACAGACACCCCATGCACAACTCCACCGGGGAAGGTGCCAGACAGGAGTTCTCCTGGTGGTTTTTACACTACCTTGGTAGGCATTTGAAAGGCACCACAAAAGTTGTTCTTCCTGCTTTCTGGGCTGAGATGGGGAACCGCTGAATTTTGGACTCGGCCGGTGACAAAATGTTTCACAGACACCCCATGCACAACTCCACCGGGGAAGGTGCCAGGAACGAATTCTGTTGGTAGTTTTTACACTACCTTGGTAGGCAGCTGAAAGGCACAAGAAAAGTTGTTGTACCTGCTTTGTGGGCTGAGATGGGGAACCGCTGAATTTTGGAGTCGGCCGTTGACAAAATGTTCCAAACACACACCCCATGCACAACTCCACCGGGGAAGGTGCCAGACAGGAGTTCTCTTGGTAGTTTTTACACTACCTTGGTAGGCATCTGAAAGGCACCACAAAAGTTGTTCTACCTGCTTTCTGGGCTGAGATGGGGAAACGCTGAATTTTGGAGTCGGCCGGTGACAAAATGTTCCAAACCACACCCCATGCACAACTCCACCGGGGAAGGTGCCAGACAGGAGTTCTCTTGGTAGTTTTTACACTACCTTGGTAGGCATCTGAAAGACACCACAAAAGTTGTTCTACCTGCTTTCTGGGCTGAGATGGGGAACCGCTGAATTTTGGACTCGGCCGGTGACAAAATGTTCCAAACACACCCCATGCACAACTCCACCGGGGAAGGTGCCAGACAGGAGTTCTCCTGGTAGTTTTTTACACTACCTTGGTAGGCATCTGAAAGACACCACAAAAGTTGTTCTACCTGCTTTCTGGGCTGAGATGGGGAATCGCTGAATTTTGGAGTCGGCCGGTGACAAAATGTTCCAAACACACCCCATGCACAACTCCACCGGGGAAGGTGCCAGACAGGAGTTCTCTTCGTAGTTTTTTACACTACCTTGGTAGGCATCTGAAAGACACCACAAAAGTTGTTCTACCTGCTTTCTGGGCTGAGATGGGGAACAGCTGAATTTTGGACTCGGCTGGTGATAAAATGTTCCAAACACACCCCCTGCACAACTCCACCGGGGAAGGTGCCAGACAGGAGTTCTCCTGGTAGTTTTTACATTGCTCCGGTAGGCATCTGAAAGACACCACAAAAGTTGTTCTACCTGCTTTCTGGGCTGAGATGGGGAACCGCTGATTTTTGGAGTCGGCCGGTGACAAAATGTTTCACAGACACCCCATGCACAACTCCACCGGGGAAGGTGCCAGACAGGAGTTCTCCTGGTGGTTTTTACACTACCTTGGTAGAGTTGTTCTACCTGCTTTCTGGGCTGAGATGGGGAACAGCTGAATTTTGGACTCGGCCGGTGACAAAATGTTCCAAACACACCCCATGCACAACTCCACCGGGGAAGGTGCCAGACAGGAGTTCTCTTGGTAGTTTTTACACTACCTTGGTAGGCATCTGAAAGACACCACAAAAGTTGTTCTACCTGCTTTCTGGGCTGAGATGGGGAAACGCTGAATTTTGGACTCGGCTGGTGACAAAATGTTCCAAACACACCCCATGCACAACTCCACCGGGGAAGGTGCCAGACAGGAGTTCTCCTGGTAGTTTTTACACTACCTTGGTAGGCATCTGAAAGACACCACAAAAGTTGTTCTACCTGCTTTCTGGGCTGAGATGGGGAATCGCTGAATTTTGGAGTCGGCCGGTGACAAAATGTTCCAAACACACCCCATGCACAACTCCACCGGGGAAGGTGCCAGACAGGAGTTCTCTTCGTAGTTTTTACACTACCTTGGTAGGCATCTGAAAGACACCACAAAAGTTGTTCTACCTGCTTTCTGGGCTGAGATGGGGAACAGCTGAATTTTGGACTCGGCTGGTGATAAAATGTTCCAAACACACCCCCTGCACAACTCCACCGGGGAAGGTGCCAGACAGGAGTTCTCCTGGTAGTTTTTACATTGCTCCGGTAGGCATCTGAAAGACACCACAAAAGTTGTTCTACCTGCTTTCTGGGCTGAGATGGGGAACCGCTGATTTTTGGAGTCGGCCGGTGACAAAATGTTTCACAGACACCCCATGCACAACTCCACCGGGGAAGGTGCCAGACAGGAGTTCTCCTGGTGGTTTTTACACTACCTTGGTAGGCATCTGAAAGACACCACAAAAGTTGTTCTACCTGCTTTCTGGGCTGAGATGGGGAACAGCTGAATTTTGGACTCGGCCGGTGACAAAATGTTCCAAACACACCCCATGCACAGCTCCACCGGGGAAGGTGCCAGGAACGAATTCTGTTGGTAGTTTTTACACTACCTTGGTAGGCAGCTGAAAGGCACCACAAAAGTTGTTCTACCTGCTTTCTGGGCTGAGATGGGGAAACGCTGAATTTTGGAGTCGGCTGGTGACAAAATGTTCCAAACACACCCCATGCACAACTCCACCGGGGAAGGTGCCAGACAGGAGTTCTCCTGGTAGTTTTTACACTACCTTGGTAGGCATTTGAAAGGCACCGAAAATGTTGTTCTTCCTGCTTTCTGGGCTGAGATGGGGAACCGCTGAATTTTGGACTCGGCCGGTGACAAAATGTTCCAAACACACCCCATGCACAACTCCACCGGGGAAGGTGCCAGACAGGAGTTCTCTTGGTAGTTTTTACACTACCTTGGTAGGCAGCTGAAAGGCACCACAAAAGTTGTTCTACCTGCTTTCTGGGCTGAGATGGGGAACCGCTGAATTTTGGACTCGGCTGGTGACAAAATGTTCCAAACACACCCCCTGCACAACTCCACCGGGGAAGGTGCCAGACAGGAGTTCTCCTGGTAGTTTTTACATTGCTCCGGTAGGCATCTGAAAGACACCACAAAAGTTGTTCTACCTGCTTTCTGGGCTGAGATGGGGAACCGCTGAATTTTGGAGTCGGCCGGTGACAAAATGTTTCACAGACACCCCCTGCACAACTCCACCGGGGAAGGTGCCAGACAGGAGTTCTCCTGGTGGTTTTTACACTACCTTGGTAGGCATTTGAAAGGCACCACAAAAGTTGTTCTTCCTGCTTTCTGGGCTGAGATGGGGAACCGCTGAATTTTGGACTCGGCCGGTGACAAAATGTTCCACAGACACCCCATGCACAACTCCACCGGGGAAGGTGCCAGGAACGAATTCTGTTGGTAGTTTTTACACTACCTTGGTAGGCAGCTGAAAGGCACAAGAAAAGTTGTTGTACCTGCTTTGTGGGCTGAGATGGGGAATCGCTGAATTTTGGAGTCGGCCGGTGACAAAATGTTC
Organism: Falco cherrug; assembly: GCF_023634085.1. Taxonomy (NCBI): domain Eukaryota; kingdom Metazoa; phylum Chordata; class Aves; order Falconiformes; family Falconidae; genus Falco; species Falco cherrug. The sequence continues at coordinate 94,185,496 of NC_073701.1, read as the reverse complement.
CAAACACACCCCATGCACAACTCCACCGGGGAAGGTGCCAGACAGGAGTTCTCTTGGTAGTTTTTACACTACCTTGGTAGGCATCTGAAAGGCACCACAAAAGTTGTTCTACCTGCTTTCTGGGCTGAGATGGGGAACCGCTGAATTTTGGAGTCGGCCGGTGACAAAATGTTCCAAACACACCCCATGCACAACTCCACCGGGGAAGGTGCCAGACAGGAGTTCTCCTGGTAGTTTTTACACTACCTTGGTAGGCATCTGAAAGACACCACAAAAGTTGTTCTACCTGCTTTCTGGGCTGAGATGGGGAATCGCTGAATTTTGGAGTCGGCCGGTGACAAAATGTTCCAAACACACCCCATGCACAACTCCACCGGGGAAGGTGCCAGACAGGAGTTCTCCTGGTAGTTTTTACACTACCTTGGTAGGCATCTGAAAGACACCACAAAAGTTGTTCTACCTGCTTTCTGGGCTGAGATGGGGAACCGCTGAATTTTGGAGTCGGCCGGTGACAAAATGTTTCACAGACACCCCATGCACATCTCCACCGGGGAAGGTGCCAGACAGGAGTTCTCCTGGTGGTTTTTACACTACCTTGGTAGGCATCTGAAAGACACCACAAAAGTTGTTCTACCTGCTTTCTGGGCTGAGATGGGGAACCGCTGAATTTTGAAGTCGGCCGGTGACAAAATGTTCCACAGACACCCCATGCACAACTCCACCGGGGAAGGTGCCAGGAACGAATTCTGTTGGTAGTTTTTACACTACCTTGGTAGGCAGCTGAAAGGCACAAGAAAAGTTGTTGTACCTGCTTTGTGGGCTGAGATGCGGAAACGCTGAATTTTGGAGTCGGCCGTTGACAAAATGTTCCAAACACACCCCATGCACAACTCCACCGGGGAAGGTGCCAGACAGGAGTTCTCTTGGTAGTTTTTACACTACCTTGGTAGGCATCTGAAAGGCACCACAAAAGTTGTTCTACCTGCTTTCTGGGCTGAGATGGGGAACCGCTGAATTTTGGAGTCGGCCGGTGACAAAATGTTCCAAACACACCCCATGCACAACTCCACCGGGGAAGGTGCCAGACAGGAGTTCTCTTAGTAGTTTTTACACTACCTTGGTAGGCATCTAAAAGACACCACAAAAGTTGTTCTACCTGCTTTCTGGGCTGAGATGGGGAACCGCTGAATTTTGGACTCGGCTGGTGACAAAATGTTCCAAACACACCCCATGCACAACTCCACCGGGGAAGGTGCCAGACAGGAGTTCTCCTGGTAGTTTTTACATTGCTCCGGTAGGCATCTGAAAGACACCACAAAAGTTGTTCTACCTGCTTTCTGGGCTGAGATGGGGAAACGCTGAATTTTGGACTCGGCTGGTGACAAAATGTTCCAAACACACCCCATGCACAACTCCACCGGGGAAGGTGCCAGACAGGAGTTCTCTTGGTAGTTTTTACACTACCTTGGTAGGCATCTGAAAGACACCACAAAAGATGTTCTACCTGCTTTCTGGGCTGAGATGGGGAACCGCTGATTTTTGGAGTCGGCCGGTGACAAAATGTTTCACAGACACCCCATGCACAACTCCACCGGGGAAGGTGCCAGACAGGAGTTCTCCTGGTGGTTTTTACACTACCTTGGTAGGCATTTGAAAGGCACCACAAAAGTTGTTCTACCTGCTTTCTGGGCTGAGATGGGGAAACGCTGAATTTTGGAGTCGGCTGGTGGCAAAATGTTCCAAACACACCCCCTGCACAACTCCACCGGGGAAGGTGCCAGACAGGAGTTCTCCTGGTAGTTTTTACATTGATCCGGTAGGCAGCTGAAAGGCACCACAAAAGATGTTCTACCTGCTTTGTGGGCTGAGATGGGGAACCGCTGAATTTTGGACTCGGCTGGTGACAAAATGTTCCAAACACACCCCCTGCACAACTCCACCGGGGAAGGTGCCAGACAGGAGGTCTCCTGGTAGTTTTTACACTACCTTGGTAGGCATCTGAAAGACACCACAAAAGTTGTTCTACCTGCTTTCTGGGCTGAGATGGGGAACCGCTGAATTTTGGAGTCGGCCGGTGACAAAGTGTTCCAAACACACCCCCTGCACAACTCCACCGGGGAAGGTGCCAGACAGGAGTTCTCTTAGTAGTTTTTACACTACCTTGGTAGGCATCTGAAAGACACCACAAAAGTTGTTCTACCTGCTTTCTGGGCTGAGATGGGGAACCGCTGAATTTTGGACTCGGCTGGTGACAAAATGTTCCAAACACACCCCATGCACAACTCCACCACGGAAGGAGCCAGACAGGACTTCTCCTGGTAGTTTTTACATTGCTCCGGTAGGCATCTGAAAGACACCACAAAAGTTGTTCTACCTGCTTTCTGGGCTGAGATAGGGAACCGCTGAATTTTGGAGTCGGCCGGTGACAAAATGTTCCACAGACACCCCCTGCACAACTCCACCGGGGAAGGTGCCAGGAACGAATTCTGTTGGTAGTTTTTACACTACCTTGGTAGGCAGCTGAAAGGCACAAGAAAAGTTGTTGTACCTGCTTTGTGGGCTGAGATGGGGAACCGCTGAATTTTGGAGTCGGCCGTTGACAAAATGTTCCAAACACACCCCATGCACAACTCCACCGGGGAAGGTGCCAGACAGGAGTTCTCCTGGTAGTTTTTACACTACCTTGGTAGGCATCTGAAAGACACAACAAAAGTTGTTCTACCTGCTTTCTGGGCTGAGATGGGGAATCGCTGAATTTTGGACTCGGCCGGTGACAAAATGTTCCAAACACACCCCATGCACAACTCCACCGGGGAAGGTGCCAGACAGGAGTTCTCTTGGTAGTTTTTACACTACCTTGGTAGGCATCTGAAAGACACCACAAAAGTTGTTCTACCTGCTTTCTGGGCTGAGATGGGGAACCGCTGAATTTTGGAGTCGGCTGGTGACAAAATGTTCCAAACACACCCCATGCACAACTCCACCGGGGAAGGTGCCAGACAGGAGTTCTCCTGGTAGTTTTTACACTACCTTGGTAGGCATCTGAAAGACACCACAAAAGTTGTTCTTCCTGCTTTCTGGGCTGAGATGGGGAACCGCTGAATTTTGGAGTCGGCCGGTGACAAAATGTTCCAAACACACCCCATGCACAACTCCACCACGGAAGGTGCCAGACAGGAGTTCTCTTGGTAGTTTTTACACTACCTTGGTAGGCATCTAAAAGACACCACAAAAGATGTTCTACCTGCTTTCTGGGCTGAGATGGGGAACCGCTGAATTTTGGACTCGGCCGGTGACAAAATGTTCCAAACACACCCCATGCACAACTCCACCGGGGAAGGTGCCAGACAGGAGTTCTCCTGGTAGTTTTTACATTGCTCCGGTAGGCATCTGAAAGACACCACAAAAGTTGTTCTACCTGCTTTCTGGGCTGAGATGGGGAACAGCTGAATTTTGGAGTCGGCCGGTGACAAAATGTTCCAAACACACCCCATGCACAACTCCACCGGGGAAGGTGCCAGACAGGAGTTCTCCTGGTAGTTTTTACATTGCTCCGGTAGGCATCTGAAAGACACCACAAAAGTTGTTCTACCTGCTTTCTGGGCTGAGATGGGGAACCGCTGAATTTTGGACTCGGCCGTTGACAAAATGTTCCAAACACACCCCATGCACAACTCCACCGGGGAAGGTGCCAGACAGGAGTTCTCTTGGTAGTTTTTACACTACCTTGGTAGGCAGCTGAAAGACACCACAAAAGTTGTTCTACCTGCTTTCTGGGCTGAGATAGGGAACCGCTGAATTTTGGAGTCGGCTGGTGACAAAATGTTCCAAACACACCCCCTGCACAACTCCACCGGGGAAGGTGCCAGACAGGAGTTCTCCTGGTAGTTTTTACATTGATCCGGTAGGCAGCTGAAAGGCACCACAAAAGATGTTCTACCTGCTTTCTGGGCTGAGATGGGGAACCGCTGAATTTTGGACTCGGCTGGTGACAAAATGTTCCAAACACACCCCATGCACAACTCCACCGGGGAAGGTGCCAGACAGGAGTTCTCCTGGTAGTTTTTACACTACCTTGGTAGGCATCTGAAAGACACCACAAAAGTTGTTCTACCTGCTTTCTGGGCTGAGATGGGGAATCGCTGAATTTTGGAGTCGGCCGGTGACAAAATGTTCCAAACACACCCCATGCACAACTCCACCGGGAAGGTGCCAGACAGGAGTTCTCTTAGTAGTTTTTACACTACCTTGGTAGGCATCTGAAAGACACCACAAAAGTTGTTCTACCTGCTTTCTGGGCTGAGATGGGGAAACGCTGAATTTTGGAGTCGGCTGGTGACAAAATGTTCCAAACACACCCCATGCACAACTCCACCGGGGAAGGTGCCAGACAGGAGTTCTCTTGGTAGTTTTTACAGTACCTTGGTAGGCATTTGAAAGGCACCACAAAAGTTGTTCTTCCTGCTTTCTGGGCTGAGATGGGGAACCGCTGAATTTTGGAGTCGGCCGGTGACAAAATGTTCCAAACACACCCCATGCACAACTCCACCGGGGAAGGTGCCAGACAGGAGTTCTCTTGGTAGTTTTTACACTACCTTGGTAGGCATCTAAAAGACACCACAAAAGTTGTTCTACCTGCTTTCTGGGCTGAGATGGGGAACCGCTGAATTTTGGACTCGGCTGGTGACAAAATGTTCCAAACACACCCCATGCACAACTCCACCGGGGAAGGTGCCAGACAGGAGTTCTCCTGGTAGTTTTTACATTGCTCCGGTAGGCATCTGAAAGATACCACAAAAGATGTTCTACCTGCTTTCTGGGCTGAGATGGGGAACCGCTGAATTTTGGACTCGGCCGGTGACAAAATGTTCCAAACACACCCCCTGCACAACTCCACCGGGGAAGGTGCCAGGAACGAATTCTGTTGGTAGTTTTTACACTACCTTGGTAGGCAGCTGAAAGGCACAAGAAAAGTTGTTGTACCTGCTTTGTGGGCTGAGATGCGGAAACGCTGAATTTTGGAGTCGGCCGTTGACAAAATGTTCCAAACACACCCCATGCACAACTCCACCGGGGAAGGTGCCAGACAGGAGTTCTCTTGGTAGTTTTTAACACTACCTTGGTAGGCATCTAAAAGACACCACAAAAGTTGTTGTACCTGCTTTCTGGGCTGAGATGGGGAAACGCTGAATTTTGGACTCGGCTGGTGACAAAATGTTCCAAACACACCCCATGCACAACTCCACCGGGGAAGGTGCCAGACAGGAGTTCTCCTGGTAGTTTTTACATTGCTCCGGTAGGCATCTGAAAGACACCACAAAAGTTGTTCTACCTGCTTTCTGGGCTGAGATGGGGAAACGCTGAATTTTGGACTCGGCTGGTGACAAAATGTTCCAAACACACCCCATGCACAACTCCACCGGGGAAGGTGCCAGACAGGAGTTCTCTTGGTAGTTTTTACACTACCTTGGTAGGCATCTGAAAGACACCACAAAAGTTGTTCTACCTGCTTTCTGGGCTGAGATGGGGAAACGCTGAATTTTGGACTCGGCTGGTGACAAAATGTTCCAAACACACCCCATGCACAACTCCACCGGGGAAGGTGCCAGACAGGAGTTCTCCTGGTAGTTTTTACACTACCTTGGTAGGCATCTGAAAGACACCACAAAAGTTGTTCTACCTGCTTTCTGGGCTGAGATGGGGAATCGCTGAATTTTGGAGTCGGCCGGTGACAAAATGTTCCAAACACACCCCATGCACAACTCCACCGGGGAAGGTGCCAGACAGGAGTTCTCTTCGTAGTTTTTACACTACCTTGGTAGGCATCTGAAAGACACCACAAAAGTTGTTCTACCTGCTTTCTGGGCTGAGATGGGGAACCGCTGAATTTTGGACTCGGCTGGTGATAAAATGTTCCAAACACACCCCCTGCACAACTCCACCGGGGAAGGTGCCAGACAGGAGTTCTCCTGGTAGTTTTTACATTGCTCCGGTAGGCATCTGAAAGACACCACAAAAGTTGTTCTACCTGCTTTCTGGGCTGAGATGGGGAACCGCTGATTTTTGGAGTCGGCCGGTGACAAAATGTTTCACAGACACCCCATGCACAACTCCACCGGGGAAGGTGCCAGACAGGAGTTCTCCTGGTGGTTTTTACACTACCTTGGTAGGCATTTGAAAGGCACCACAAAAGTTGTTCTACCTGCTTTCTGGGCTGAGATGGGGAACCGCTGAATTTTGGAGTCGGCTGGTGGCAAAATGTTCCAAACACACCCCCTGCACAACTCCACCGGGGAAGGTGCCAGACAGGAGTTCTCCTGGTAGTTTTTACATTGATCCGGTAGGCAGCTGAAAGGCACCACAAAAGATGTTCTACCTGCTTTCTGGGCTGAGATGGGGAACCGCTGAATTTTGGACTCGGCTGGTGACAAAATGTTCCAAACACACCCCATGCACAACTCCACCGGGGAAGGTGCCAGACAGGAGTTCTCTTAGTAGTTTTTACACTACCTTGGTAGGCATCTGAAAGGCACCACAAAAGTTGTTCTACCTGCTTTCTGGGCTGAGATGGGGAACCGCTGAATTTTGGAGTCGGCTGGTGGCAAAATGTTCCAAACACACCCCCTGCACAACTCCACCGGGGAAGGTGCCAGACAGGAGTTCTCCTGGTAGTTTTTACATTGCTCCGGTAGGCATCTGAAAGACACCACAAAAGTTGTTCTACCTGCTTTCTGGGCTGAGATGGGGAACCGCTGATTTTTGGAGTCGGCCGGTGACAAAATGTTTCACAGACACCCCATGCACAACTCCACCGGGGAAGGTGCCAGACAGGAGTTCTCCTGGTGGTTTTTACACTACCTTGGTAGGCATTTGAAAGGCACCACAAAAGTTGTTCTACCTGCTTTCTGGGCTGAGATGGGGAACCGCTGAATTTTGGAGTCGGCTGGTGGCAAAATGTTCCAAACACACCCCCTGCACAACTCCACCGGGGAAGGTGCCAGACAGGAGTTCTCCTGGTAGTTTTTACATTGATCCGGTAGGCAGCTGAAAGGCACCACAAAAGATGTTCTACCTGCTTTCTGGGCTGAGATGGGGAACCGCTGAATTTTGGACTCGGCTGGTGACAAAATGTTCCAAACACACCCCATGCACAACTCCACCGGGGAAGGTGCCAGACAGGAGTTCTCTTAGTAGTTTTTACACTACCTTGGTAGGCATCTGAAAGGCACCACAAAAGTTGTTCTACCTGCTTTCTGGGCTGAGATGGGGAACCGCTGAATTTTGGAGTCGGCTGGTGGCAAAATGTTCCAAACACACCCCCTGCACAACTCCACCGGGGAAGGTGCCAGACAGGAGTTCTCTTAGTAGTTTTTACACTACCTTGGTAGGCATCTGAAAGGCACCACAAAAGTTGTTCTACCTGCTTTCTGGGCTGAGATGGGGAACCGCTGAATTTTGGAGTCGGCCGTTGACAAAATGTTCCAAACACACCCCATGCACAACTCCACCGGGGAAGGTGCCAGACAGGAGTTCTCTTGGTAGTTTTTACACTACCTTGGTAGGCAGCTGAAAGGCACCACAAAAGTTGTTCTACCTGCTTTCTGGGCTGAGATGGGGAAACGCTGAATTTTGGACTCGGCTGGTGACAAAATGTTCCAAACACACCCCATGCACAACTCCACCGGGGAAGGTGCCAGACAGGAGTTCTCCTGGTAGTTTTTACACTACCTTGGTAGGCAGCTGAAAGTCACCACAAAAGTTGTTCTACCTGCTTTCTGGGCTGAGATGGGGAACCGCTGAATTTTGGAGTCGGCTGGTGATAAAATGTTCCAAACACACCCCCTGCACAACTCCACCGGGGAAGGTGCCAGACAGGAGTTCTCCTGGTAGTTTTTACATTGCTCCGGTAGGCATCTGAAAGACACCACAAAAGTTGTTCTACCTGCTTTCTGGGCTGAGATGGGGAAACGCTGAATTTTGGACTCGGCCGGTGACAAAATGTTCCAAACACACCCCCTGCACAACTCCACCGGGGAAGGTGCCAGACAGGAGTTCTCCTGGTAGTTTTTACATTGATCCGGTAGGCATCTGAAAGATACCACAAAAGATGTTCTACCTGCTTTCTGGGCTGAGATGGGGAACCGCTGAATTTTGGAGTCGGCTGGTGACAAAATGTTCCAAACACACCCCCTGCACAACTCCACCGGGGAAGGTGCCAGACAGGAGTTCTCCTGGTAGTTTTTACACTACCTTGGTAGGCAGCTGAAAGACACCACAAAAGTTGTTCTACCTGCTTTCTGGGCTGAGATGGGGAATCGCTGAATTTTGGACTCGGCCGGTGACAAAATGTTCCAAACACACCCCATGCACAACTCCACCGGGGAAGGTGCCAGACAGGAGTTCTCTTAGTAGTTTTTACACTACCTTGGTAGGCATCTGAAAGACACCACAAAAGTTGTTCTACCTGCTTTCTGGGCTGAGATGGGGAAACGCTGAATTTTGGAGTCGGCTGGTGACAAAATGTTCCAAACACACCCCCTGCACAACTCCACCGGGGAAGGTGCCAGACAGGAGTTCTCCCGGTAGTTTTTACACTACCTTGGTAGGCATCTGAAAGACACCACAAAAGTTGTTCTACCTGCTTTCTGGGCTGAGATGGGGAATCGCTGAATTTTGGAGTCGGCCGGTGACAAAATGTTCCAAACACACCCCATGCACAACTCCACCGGGGAAGGTGCCAGACAGGAGTTCTCCTGGTAGTTTTTACATTGGTCCGGTAGGCATCTGAAAGACACCACAAAAGTTGTTCTACCTGCTTTCTGGGCTGAGATGGGGAACCGCTGAATTTTGGAGTCGGCCGGTGACAAAATGTTCCAAACACACCCCCTGCACAACTCCACCGGGGAAGGTGCCAGGAACGAATTCTGTTGGTAGTTTTTACACTACCTTGGTAGGCAGCTGAAAGGCACAAGAAAAGTTGTTCTACCTGCTTTGTGGGCTGAGATGGGGAACCGCTGAATTTTGGAGTCGGCCGTTGACAAAATGTTCCAAACACACCCCATGCACAACTCCACCGGGGAAGGTGCCAGACAGGAGTTCTCTTGGTAGTTTTTACACTACCTTGGTAGGCAGCTGAAAGGCACCACAAAAGTTGTTCTACCTGCTTTCTGGGCTGAGATGGGGAATCGCTGAATTTTGGACTCGGCTGGTGACAAAATGTTCCAAACACACCCCATGCACAACTCCACCGGGGAAGGTGCCAGACAGGAGTTCTCTTGGTAGTTTTTACACTACCTTGGTAGGCAGCTGAAAGACACCACAAAAGTTGTTCTACCTGCTTTCTGGGCTGAGATGGGGAACCGCTGAATTTTGGAGTCGGCTGGTGGCAAAATGTTCCAAACACACCCCCTGCACAACTCCACCGGGGAAGGTGCCAGACAGGAGTTCTCCTGGTAGTTTTTACATTGCTCCGGTAGGCATCTGAAAGACACCACAAAAGTTGTTCTACCTGCTTTCTGGGCTGAGATGGGGAAACGCTGAATTTTGGACTCGGCCGGTGACAAAATGTTTCACAGACACCCCATGCACAACTCCACCGGGGAAGGTGCCAGACAGGAGTTCTCCTGGTGTTTTTACACTACCTTGGTAGGCATTTGAAAGACACCACAAAAGTTGTTCTTCCTGCTTTCTGGGCTGAGATGGGGAACCGCTGAATTTTGGAGTCGGCTGGTGGCAAAATGTTCCAAACACACCCCCTGCACAACTCCACCGGGGAAGGTGCCAGACAGGAGTTCTCCTGGTAGTGTTTACATTGATTCAGTAGGCATCTGAAAGATACCACAAAAGATGTTCTACCTGCTTTCTGGGCTGAGATGGGGAACCGCTGAATTTTGGACTCGGCTGGTGACAAAATGTTCCAAACACACCCCATGCACAACTCCACCGGGGAAGGTGCCAGACAGGAGTTCTCCTGGTAGTTTTTACATTGCTCCGGTAGGCATCTGAAAGACACCACAAAAGTTGTTCTACCTGCTTTGTGGGCTGAGATGGGGAACCGCTGAATTTTGGACTCGGCCGGTGACAAAATGTTCCAAACACACCCCATGCACAACTCCACCGGGGAAGGTGCCAGACAGGAGTTCTCTTAGTAGTTTTTACACTACCTTGGTAGGCATCTGAAAGACACCACAAAAGTTGTTCTACCTGCTTTCTGGGCTGAGATGGGGAAACACTGAATTTTGGAGTCGGCTGGTGACAAAATGTTCCAAACACACCCCATGCACAACTCCACCGGGGAAGGTGCCAGACAGGAGTTCTCTTGGTAGTTTTTACACTACCTTGGTAGGCATCTGAAAGACACCACAAAAGTTGTTCTACCTGCTTTCTGGGCTGAGATGGGGAATCGCTGAATTTTGGACTCGGCCGGTGACAAAATGTTCCAAACACACCCCATGCACAACTCCACCGGGGAAGGTGCCAGACAGGAGTTCTCCTGGTAGTTTTTACACTACCTTGGTAGGCATCTGAAAGACACCACAAAAGTTGTTCTACCTGCTTTCTGGGCTGAGATGGGGAAACGCTAAATTTTGGACTCGGCCAGTGACAAAATGTTCCAAACACACCCCCTGCACAACTCCACCGGGGAAGGTGCCAGACAGGAGTTCTCCTGGTAGTTTTTACATTGCTCCGGTAGGCATCTGAAAGATACCACAAAAGATGTTCTACCTGCTTTCTGGGCTGAGATGGGGAACCGCTGAATTTTGGACTCGGCTGGTGACAAAATGTTCCAAACACACCCCCTGCACAACTCCACCGGGGAAGGTGCCAGACAGGAGTTCTCCTGGTAGTTTTTACATTGCTCCGGTAGGCATCTGAAAGACACCACAAAAGTTGTTCTACCTGCTTTCTGGGCTGAGATGGGGAACCGCTGAATTTTGGAGTCGGCCGGTGACAAAATGTTCCAAACACACCCCATGCACAACTCCACCGGGGAAGGTGCCAGACAGGAGTTCTCTTGGTAGTTTTTACACTACCTTGGTAGGCAGCTGAAAGACACCACAAAAGTTGTTCTACCTGCTTTCTGGGCTGAGATGGGGAACCGCTGAATTTTGGACTCGGCTGGTGACAAAATGTTCCAAACACACCCCATGCACAACTCCACCGGGGAAGGTGCCAGACAGGAGTTCTCCTGGTAGTTTTTACATTGATCCGGTAGGCATCTGAAAGACACCACAAAAGTTGTTCTACCTGCTTTCTGGGCTGAGATGGGGAACCGCTGAATTTTGGAGTCGGCCGGTGACAAAATGTTCCAAACACACCCCATGCACAACTCCACCGGGGAAGGTGCCAGACAGGAGTTCTCTTGGTAGTTTTTACACTACCTTGGTAGGCATCTAAAAGACACCACAAAAGTTGTTCTACCTGCTTTCTGGGCTGAGATGGGGAACCGCTGAATTTGGGGCTCGGCTGGTGACAAAATGTTCCAAACACACCCCCTGCACAACTCCACCGGGGAAGGTGCCAGACAGGAGTTCTCCTGGTAGTTTTTACATTGCTCCGGTAGGCATCTGAAAGACACCACAAAAGATGTTCTACCTGCTTTCTGGGCTGAGATGGGGAACCGCTGAATTTTGGAGTCGGCCGGTGACAAAATGTTCCAAACACACCCCATGCACAACTCCACCGGGGAAGGTGCCAGACAGGAGTTCTCCTGGTAGTTTTTACATTGCTCCGGTAGGCATATGAAAGACACCACAAAAGTTGTTCTACCTGCTTTCTGGGCTGAGATGGGGAACCGCTGAAATTTGGAGTCGGCTGGTGGCAAAATGTTCCAAACACACCCCCTGCACAACTCCACCGGGGAAGGTGCCAGACAGGAGTTCTCCTGGTAGTTTTTACATTGCTCCGGTAGGCATCTGAAAGACACACAAAAGTTGTTCTACCTGCTTTCTGGGCTGAGATGGGGAACCGCTGAATTTTGGACTCGGCTGGTGACAAAATGTTCCAAACACACCCCATGCACAACTCCACCGGGGAAGGTGCCAGACAGGAATTCTCTTAGTAGTTTTTACACTACCTTGGTAGGCATCTGAAAGGCACCACAAAAGTTGTTCTACCTGCTTTCTGGGCTGAGATGGGGAACCGCTGAATTTTGGAGTCGGCTGGTGGCAAAATGTTCCAAACACACCCCCTGCACAACTCCACCGGGGAAGGTGCCAGACAGGAGTTCTCCTGGTAGTTTTTACACTACCTTGGTAGGCATCTGAAAGACCCCACAAAAGTTGTTCTACCTGCTTTCTGGGCTGAGATGGGGAACCGCTGAATTTTGGACTCGGCCGGTGACAAAATGTTCCAAACACACCCCATGCACAACTCCACCGGGGAAGGTGCCAGACAGGAGTTCTCTTAGTAGTTTTTACACTACCTTGGTAGGCATCTGAAAGACACCACAAAAGTTGTTCTACCTGCTTTCTGGGCTGAGATGGGGAACCGCTGAATTTTGGAGTCGGCTGGTGACAAAATGTTCCAAACACACCCCATGCACAACTCCACCGGGGAAGGTGCCAGACAGGAGTTCTCATGGTAGTTTTTACACTACCTTGGTAGGCATCTGAAAGACACCACAAAAGTTGTTCTACCTGCTTTCTGGGCTGAGATGGGGAATCGCTGAATTTTGGACTCGGCCGGTGACAAAATGTTCCAAACACACCCCATGCACAACTCCACCGGGGAAGGTGCCAGACAGGAGTTCTCTTGGTAGTTTTTACACTACCTTGGTAGGCATCTGAAAGACACCACAAAAGTTGTTCTACCTGCTTTCTGGGCTGAGATGGGGAACCGCTGAATTTTGGAGTCGGCTGGTGACAAAATGTTCCAAACACACCCCATGCACAACTCCACCGGGGAAGGTGCCAGACAGGAGTTCTCCTGGTAGTTTTTACACTACCTTGGTAGGCAGCTGAAAGACACCACAAAAGTTGTTCTTCCTGCTTTGTGGGCTGAGATGGGGAACCGCTGAATTTTGGAGTCGGCCGTTGACAAAATGTTCCAAACACACCCCATGCACAACTCCACCACGGAAGGTGCCAGACAGGAGTTCTCTTGGTAGTTTTTACACTACCTTGGTAGGCATCTAAAAGACACCACAAAAGATGTTCTACCTGCTTTCTGGGCTGAGATGGGGAACCGCTGAATTTTGGACTCGGCCGGTGACAAAATGTTCCAAACACACCCCATGCACAACTCCACCACGGAAGGTGCCAGACAGGAGTTCTCCTGGTAGTTTTTACATTGCTCCGGTAGGCATCTGAAAGACACCACAAAAGTTGTTCTACCTGCTTTCTGGGCTGAGATGGGGAACAGCTGAATTTTGGACTCGGCCGGTGACAAAATGTTCCAAACACACCCCATGCACAACTCCACCGGGGAAGGTGCCAGACAGGAGTTCTCCTGGTAGTTTTTACATTGCTCCGGTAGGCATCTGAAAGACACCACAAAAGTTGTTCTACCTGCTTTCTGGGCTGAGATGGGGAACAGCTGAATTTTGGACTCGGCTGGTGACAAAATGTTCCAAACACACCCCATGCACAACTCCACCACGGAAGGTGCCAGACAGGAGTTCTCCTGGTAGTTTTTACACTACCTTGGTAGGCATCTGAAAGACACCACAAAAGTTGTTCTACCTGCTTTCTGGGCTGAGATGGGGAATCGCTGAATTTTGGACTCGGCCGGTGACAAAATGTTCCAAACACACCCCATGCACAACTCCACCGGGGAAGGTGCCAGACAGGAGTTCTCTTGGTAGTTTTTACACTACCTTGGTAGGCATCTGAAAGACACCACAAAAGTTGTTCTACCTGCTTTCTGGGCTGAGATGGGGAACCGCTGAATTTTGGACTCGGCTGGTGACAAAATGTTCCAAACACACCCCATGCACAACTCCACCGGGGAAGGTGCCAGACAGGAGTTCTCTTGGTAGTTTTTACAGTACCTTGGTAGGCATTTGAAAGGCACCACAAAAGTTGTTCTTCCTGCTTTCTGGGCTGAGATGGGGAACCGCTGAATTTTGGAGTCGGCCGGTGACAAAATGTTCCAAACACACCCCATGCACAACTCCACCGGGGAAGGTGCCAGACAGGAGTTCTCTTGGTAGTTTTTACACTACCTTGGTAGGCATCTAAAAGACACCACAAAAGTTGTTCTACCTGCTTTCTGGGCTGAGATGGGGAACCGCTGAATTTTGGAGTCGGCTGGTGACAAAATGTTCCAAAAACACCCCATGCACAACTCCACCGGGGAAGGTGCCAGACAGGAGTTCTCCTGGTAGTTTTTACATTGCTCCGGTAGGCATCTGAAAGATACCACAAAAGATGTTCTACCTGCTTTCTGGGCTGAGATGGGGAACCGCTGAATTTTGGACTCGGCCGGTGACAAAATGTTCCAAACACACCCCATGCACAACTCCACCGGGGAAGGTGCCAGACAGGAGTTCTCTTGGTAGTTTTTACACTACCTTGGTAGGCATCTGAAAGACACCACAAAAGTTGTTCTACCTGCTTTCTGGGCTGAGATGGGGAACCGCTGAATTTTGGAGTCGGCTGGTGACAAAATGTTCCAAACACACCCCCTGCACAACTCCACCACGGAAGGTGCCAGACAGGAGTTCTCTTGGTAGTTTTTACACTACCTTGGTAGGCATCTAAAAGACACCACAAAAGTTGTTCTACCTGCTTTCTGGGCTGAGATGGGGAACCGCTGAATTTTGGACTCGGCCGGTGACAAAATGTTCCAAACACACCCCATGCACAACTCCACCGGGGAAGGTGCCAGACAGGAGTTCTCCTGGTAGTTTTTACATTGCTCCGGTAGGCATCTGAAAGATACCACAAAAGATGTTCTACCTGCTTTCTGGGCTGAGATGGGGAACCGCTGAATTTTGGACTCGGCCGGTGACAAAATGTTCCAAACACACCCCCTGCACAACTCCACCGGGGAAGGTGCCAGACAGGAGTTCTCCTGGTAGTTTTTACATTGCTCCGGTAGGCATCTGAAAGACACCACAAAAGTTGTTCTACCTGCTTTGTGGGCTGAGATGGGGAACCGCTGAATTTTGGACTCGGCCGGTGACAAAATGTTCCAAACACACCCCATGCACAACTCCACCGGGGAAGGTGCCAGACAGGAGTTCTCTTAGTAGTTTTTACACTACCTTGGTAGGCATCTGAAAGACCCCACAAAAGTTGTTCTACCTGCTTTCTGGGCTGAGATGGGGAAACACTGAATTTTGGAGTCGGCTGGTGACAAAATGTTCCAAACACACCCCATGCACAACTCCACCGGGGAAGGTGCCAGACAGGAGTTCTCTTGGTAGTTTTTACACTACCTTGGTAGGCAGCTGAAAGACACCACAAAAGTTGTTCTACCTGCTTTCTGGGCTGAGATGGGGAATCGCTGAATTTTGGACTCGGCCGGTGACAAAATGTTCCAAACACACCCCATGCACAACTCCACCGGGGAAGGTGCCAGACAGGAGTTCTCCTGGTAGTTTTTACACTACCTTGGTAGGCATTTGAAAGGCACCACAAAAGTTGTTCTACCTGCTTTCTGGGCTGAGATGGGGAACCGCTGAATTTTGGAGTCGGCCGGTGACAAAATGTTCCAAACACACCCCCTGCACAACTCCACCGGGGAAGGTGCCAGACAGGAGTTCTCCTGGTAGTTTTTACATTGCTCCGGTAGGCATCTGAAAGACACCACAAAAGTTGTTCTACCTGCTTTCTGGGCTGAGATGGGGAACCGCTGAATTTTGGAGTCGGCCGGTGACAAAATGTTCCAAACACACCCCCTGCACAACTCCACCGGGGAAGGTGCCAGACAGGAGTTCTCCTGGTAGTTTTTACATTGCTCCGGTAGGCATCTGAAAGACACCACAAAAGTTGTTCTACCTGCTTTCTGGGCTGAGATGGGGAACCGCTGAATTTTGGAGTCGGCCGGTGACAAAATGATCCAAACACACCCCATGCACAACTCCACCGGGGAAGGTGCCAGACAGGAGTTCTCTTGGTAGTTTTTACACTACCTTGGTAGGCATCTAAAAGACACCACAAAAGTTGTTCTACCTGCTTTCTGGGCTGAGATGGGGAACCGCTGAATTTTGGACTCGGCTGGTGACAAAATGTTCCAAACACACCCCCTGCACAACTCCACCGGGGAAGGTGCCAGACAGGAGTTCTCCTGGTAGTTTTTACATTGATCCGGTAGGCATCTGAAAGACACCACAAAAGTTGTTCTACCTGCTTTCTGGGCTGAGATGGGGAACCGCTGAATTTTGGAGTCGGCCGGTGACAAAATGTTCCAAACACACCCCATGCACAACTCCACCGGGGAAGGTGCCAGACAGGAGTTCTCTTGGTAGTTTTTACACTACCTTGGTAGGCATCTAAAAGACACCACAAAAGTTGTTCTACCTGCTTTCTGGGCTGAGATGGGGAACCGCTGAATTTTGGACTCGGCTGGTGACAAAATGTTCCAAACACACCCCCTGCACAACTCCACCGGGGAAGGTGCCAGACAGGAGTTCTCCTGGTAGTTTTTACATTGCTCCGGTAGGCATCTGAAAGACACCACAAAAGATGTTCTACCTGCTTTCTGGGCTGAGATGGGGAACCGCTGAATTTTGGACTCGGCCGGTGACAAAATGTTCCAAACACACCCCATGCACAACTCCACCGGGGAAGGTGCCAGACAGGAGTTCTCCTGGTAGTTTTTACATTGCTCCGGTAGGCATCTGAAAGACACCACAAAAGTTGTTCTACCTGCTTTCTGGGCTGAGATGGGGAACCGCTGAATTTTGGACTCGGCTGGTGACAAAATGTTCCAAACACACCCCCTGCACAACTCCACCGGGGAAGGTGCCAGACAGGAGTTCTCCTGGTAGTTTTTACATTGCTCCGGTAGGCATCTGAAAGACACCACAAAAGTTGTTCTACCTGCTTTCTGGGCTGAGATGGGGAACAGCTGAATTTTGGACTCGGCTGGTGACAAAATGTTCCAAACACACCCCATGCACAACTCCACCGGGGAAGGTGCCAGACAGGAGTTCTCTTAGTAGTTTTTACACTACCTTGGTAGGCATCTGAAAGACACCACAAAAGTTGTTCTACCTGCTTTCTGGGCTGAGATGGGGAACCGCTGAATTTTGGACTCGGCTGGTGACAAAATGTTCCAAACACACCCCATGCACAACTCCACCGGGGAAGGTGCCAGACAGGAGTTCTCTTCGTAGTTTTTACACTACCTTGGTAGGCATCTGAAAGGCACCACAAAAGTTGTTCTACCTGCTTTCTGGGCTGAGATGGGGAACCGCTGAATTTTGGAGTCGGCTGGTGGCAAAATGTTCCAAACACACCCCATGCACAACTCCACCGGGGAAGGTGCCAGACAGGAGTTCTCCTGGTAGTTTTTACACTACCTTGGTAGGCATCTGAAAGACCCCACAAAAGTTGTTCTACCTGCTTTCTGGGCTGAGATGGGGAACCGCTGAATTTTGGACTCGGCTGGTGACAAAATGTTCCAAACACACCCCATGCACAACTCCACCGGGGAAGGTGCCAGACAGGAGTTCTCTTAGTAGTTTTTACACTACCTTGGTAGGCATCTGAAAGACACCACAAAAGTTGTTCTACCTGCTTTCTGGGCTGAGATGGGGAAACGCTGAATTTTGGAGTCGGCTGGTGACAAAATGTTCCAAACACACCCCATGCACAACTCCACCGGGGAAGGTGCCAGACAGGAGTTCTCATGGTAGTTTTTACACTACCTTGGTAGGCAGCTGAAAGACACCACAAAAGTTGTTCTACCTGCTTTCTGGGCTGAGATGGGGAACAGCTGAATTTTGGACTCGGCCGGTGACAAAATGTTCCAAACACACCCCATGCACAACTCCACCGGGGAAGGTGCCAGACAGGAGTTCTCTTGGTAGTTTTTACACTACCTTGGTAGGCAGCTGAAAGGCAGCACAAAAGTTGTTCTACCTGCTTTCTGGGCTGAGATGGGGAACCGCTGAATTTTGGAGTCGGCTGGTGACAAAATGTTCCAAACACACCCCATGCACAACTCCACCGGGGAAGGTGCCAGACAGGAGTTCTCCTGGTAATTTTTACACTACCTTGGTAGGCATCTGAAAGACACCACAAAAGTTGTTCTTCCTGCTTTCTGGGCTGAGATGGGGAACCGCTGAATTTTGGACTCGGCCGGTGACAAAATGTTCCAAACACACCCCATGCACAACTCCACCGGGGAAGGTGCCAGACAGGAGTTCTCTTGGTAGTTTTTACACTACCTTGGTAGGCATCTAAAAGACACCAAAAAAGTTGTTCTACCTGCTTTCTGGGCTGAGATGGGGAACCGCTGAATTTTGGAGTCGGCCGGTGACAAAATGTTCCAAACACACCCCCTGCACAACTCCACCGGGGAAGGTGCCAGGAACGAATTCTGTTGGTAGTTTTTACACTACCTTGGTAGGCAGCTGAAAGGCACAAGAAAAGTTGTTCTACCTGCTTTGTGGGCTGAGATGGGGAACCGCTGAATTTTGGAGTCGGCCGTTGACAAAATGTTCCAAACACACCCCATGCACAACTCCACCGGGGAAGGTGCCAGACAGGAGTTCTCTTGGTAGTTTTTACACTACCTTGGTAGGCAGCTGAAAGACACCACAAAAGTTGTTCTACCTGCTTTCTGGGCTGAGATGGGGAATCGCTGAATTTTGGACTCGGCTGGTGATAAAATGTTCCAAACACACCCCCTGCACAACTCCACCGGGGAAGGTGCCAGACAGGAGTTCTCCTGGTAGTTTTTACATTGCTCCGGTAGGCATCTGAAAGACACCACAAAAGTTGTTCTACCTGCTTTCTGGGCTGAGATGGGGAACCGCTGAATTTTGGACTCGGCCGGTGACAAAATGTTTCACAGACACCCCATGCACAACTCCACCGGGGAAGGTGCCAGACAGGAGTTCTCCTGGTAGTTTTTACACTACCTTGGTAGGCATTTGAAAGGCACCACAAAAGTTGTTCTTCCTGCTTTCTGGGCTGAGATGGGGAACCGCTGAATTTTGGAGTCGGCTGGTGGCAAAATGTTCCAAACACACCCCCTGCACAACTCCACCGGGGAAGGTGCCA
Organism: Falco cherrug; assembly: GCF_023634085.1. Lineage (NCBI taxonomy): Eukaryota > Metazoa > Chordata > Aves > Falconiformes > Falconidae > Falco > Falco cherrug. The sequence goes on along the minus strand of NC_073701.1, from coordinate 94,166,318 downwards.
GACAGGAGTTCTCCTGGTAGTTTTTACATTGCTCCGGTAGGCATCTGAAAGACACCACAAAAGTTGTTCTACCTGCTTTCTGGGCTGAGATGGGGAACCGCTGATTTTTGGAGTCGGCCGGTGACAAAATGTTTCACAGACACCCCATGCACAACTCCACCGGGGAAGGTGCCAGACAGGAGTTCTCCTGGTAGTTTTTACATTGCTCCGGTAGGCATCTGAAAGACACCACAAAAGTTGTTCTACCTGCTTTCTGGGCTGAGATGGGGAACCGCTGAATTTTGGACTCGGCCAGTGACAAAATGTTCCAAACACACCCCATGCACAACTCCACCGGGGAAGGTGCCAGACAGGAGTTCTCTTAGTAGTTTTTACACTACCTTGGTAGGCATCTGAAAGACACCACAAAAGTTGTTCTACCTGCTTTCTGGGCTGAGATGGGGAAACGCTGAATTTTGGAGTCGGCCGGTGACAAAATGTTCCAAACACACCCCCTGCACAACTCCACCGGGGAAGGTGCCAGGCAGGAGTTCTCTTAATAGTTTTTACACTACCTTGGTAGGCATTTGAAAGACACCACAAAAGTTGTTCTACCTGCTTTCTGGGCTGAGATGGGGAACCGCTGAATTTTGGAGTCGGCCGGTGACAAAATGTTCCAAAGACACCCCATGCACAACTCCACCGGGGAAGGTGCCAGACAGGTGTTCTCTTGGTAGTTTCTACACTACCTTGGTAGGCATTTGAAAGGCACCACAAAAGTTGTTCTACCTGCTTTCTGGGCTGAGATGGGGAACCGCTGAATTTTGGAGTCGGCTGGTGACAAAATGTTCCAAAGACACCCCATGCACAACTCCACCGGGGAAGGTGCCAGACAAGCGTTCTCTTGATAGTTTTTACACTACCTTGGTAGGCATCTAAAAGACACCACAAAAGTTGTTCTACCTGCTTTCTGGGCTGAGATGGGGAACCGCTGAATTTTGGAGTCGGCCGGTGACAAAATGTTCCAAACACACCCCATGCACAACTCCACCGGGGAAGGTGCCAGACAGGAGTTCTCTTGGTAGTTTTTACACTACCTTGGTAGGCATCTGAAAGACACCACAAAAGTTGTTCTACCTGCTTTCTGGGCTGAGATGGGGAACCGCTGAATTTTGGAGTCGGCTGGTGACAAAATGTTCCAAACACACCCCATGCACAACTCCACCGGGGAAGGTGCCAGACAGGAGTTCTCCTGGTAGTTTTTACACTACCTTGGTAGGCATCTGAAAGACACCACAAAAGTTGTTCTACCTGCTTTCTGGGCTGAGATGGGGAAACGCTGAATTTTGGAGTCGGCTGGTGACAAAATGTTCCAAACACACCCCATGCACAACTCCACCGGGGAAGGTGCCAGACAGGAGTTCTCATGGTAGTTTTTACACTACCTTGGTAGGCAGCTGAAAGACACCACAAAAGTTGTTCTACCTGCTTTCTGGGCTGAGATGGGGAACAGCTGAATTTTGGACTCGGCTGGTGACAAAATGTTCCAAACACACCCCATGCACAACTCCACCGGGGAAGGTGCCAGACAGGAGTTCTCTTGGTAGTTTTTACACTACCTTGGTAGGCATCTGAAAGACACCACAAAAGTTGTTCTACCTGCTTTCTGGGCTGAGATGGGGAACCGCTGAATTTTGGAGTCGGCTGGTGACAAAATGTTCCAAACACACCCCATGCACAACTCCACCGGGGAAGGTGCCAGACAGGAGTTCTCCTGGTAATTTTTACACTACCTTGGTAGGCATCTGAAAGACACCACAAAAGTTGTTCTTCCTGCTTTCTGGGCTGAGATGGGGAACCGCTGAATTTTGGAGTCGGCCGGTGACAAAATGTTCCAAACACACCCCATGCACAACTCCACCGGGGAAGGTGCCAGACAGGAGTTCTCTTGGTAGTTTTTACACTACCTTGGTAGGCATCTAAAAGACACCAAAAAAGTTGTTCTACCTGCTTTCTGGGCTGAGATGGGGAACCGCTGAATTTTGGAGTCGGCCGGTGACAAAATGTTCCAAACACACCCCCTGCACAACTCCACCGGGGAAGGTGCCAGGAACGAATTCTGTTGGTAGTTTTTACACTACCTTGGTAGGCAGCTGAAAGGCACAAGAAAAGTTGTTGTACCTGCTTTGTGGGCTGAGATGGGGAACCGCTGAATTTTGGAGTCGGCCGTTGACAAAATGTTCCAAACACACCCCATGCACAACTCCACCGGGGAAGGTGCCAGACAGGAGTTCTCCTGGTAGTTTTTACACTACCTTGGTAGGCAGCTGAAAGACACCACAAAAGTTGTTCTACCTGCTTTCTGGGCTGAGATGGGGAATCGCTGAATTTTGGACTCGGCTGGTGATAAAATGTTCCAAACACACCCCCTGCACAACTCCACCGGGGAAGGTGCCAGACAGGAGTTCTCCTGGTAGTTTTTACATTGCTCCGGTAGGCATCTGAAAGACACCACAAAAGTTGTTCTACCTGCTTTCTGGGCTGAGATGGGGAACCGCTGATTTTTGGAGTCGGCCGGTGACAAAATGTTTCACAGACACCCCATGCACAACTCCACCGGGGAAGGTGCCAGACAGGAGTTCTCCTGGTAGTTTTTACACTACCTTGGTAGGCATTTGAAAGGCACCACAAAAGTTGTTCTTCCTGCTTTCTGGGCTGAGATGGGGAACCGCTGAATTTTGGAGTCGGCTGGTGGCAAAATGTTCCAAACACACCCCCTGCACAACTCCACCGGGGAAGGTGCCAGACAGGAGTTCTCCTGGTAGTTTTTACATTGCTCCGGTAGGCATCTGAAAGACACCACAAAAGTTGTTCTACCTGCTTTCTGGGCTGAGATGGGGAACCGCTGATTTTTGGAGTCGGCCGGTGACAAAATGTTTCACAGACACCCCATGCACAACTCCACCGGGGAAGGTGCCAGACAGGAGTTCTCCTGGTAGTTTTTACATTGCTCCGGTAGGCATCTGAAAGACACCACAAAAGTTGTTCTACCTGCTTTCTGGGCTGAGATGGGGAACCGCTGAATTTTGGACTCGGCCAGTGACAAAATGTTCCAAACACACCCCATGCACAACTCCACCGGGGAAGGTGCCAGACAGGAGTTCTCTTAGTAGTTTTTACACTACCTTGGTAGGCATCTGAAAGACACCACAAAAGTTGTTCTACCTGCTTTCTGGGCTGAGATGGGGAAACGCTGAATTTTGGAGTCGGCCGGTGACAAAATGTTCCAAACACACCCCCTGCACAACTCCACCGGGGAAGGTGCCAGACAGGAGTTCTCTTGGTAGTTTTTACACTACCTTGGTAGGCATCTGAAAGACACCACAAAAGTTGTTCTACCTGCTTTCTGGGCTGAGATGGGGAACCGCTGAATTTTGGAGTCGGCCGGTGACAAAATGTTCCAAAGACACCCCATGCACAACTCCACCGGGGAAGGTGCCAGACAGGAGTTCTCTTGGTAGTTTCTACACTACCTTGGTAGGCATTTGAAAGGCACCACAAAAGTTGTTCTACCTGCTTTCTGGGCTGAGATGGGGAACCGCTGAATTTTGGAGTCGGCTGGTGACAAAATGTTCCAAAGACACCCCATGCACAACTCCACCGGGGAAGGTGCCAGACAAGCGTTCTCTTGATAGTTTTTACACTACCTTGGTAGGCATCTAAAAGACACCACAAAAGTTGTTCTACCTGCTTTCTGGGCTGAGATGGGGAACCGCTGAATTTTGGAGTCGGCCGGTGACAAAATGTTCCAAACACACCCCATGCACAACTCCACCGGGGAAGGTGCCAGACAGGAGTTCTCCTGGTAGTTTTTACACTACCTTGGTAGGCATCTGAAAGACACCACAAAAGTTGTTCTACCTGCTTTCTGGGCTGAGATGGGGAACCGCTGAATTTTGGAGTCGGCTGGTGACAAAATGTTCCAAACACACCCCATGCACAACTCCACCGGGGAAGGTGCCAGACAGGAGTTCTCCTGGTAGTTTTTACACTACCTTGGTAGGCATCTGAAAGACACCACAAAAGTTGTTCTACCTGCTTTCTGGGCTGAGATGGGGAACCGCTGAATTTTGGACTCGGCCGGTGACAAAATGTTCCAAACACACCCCATGCACAACTCCACCGGGGAAGGTGCCAGACAGGAGTTCTCTTAGTAGTTTTTACACTACCTTGGTAGGCATCTGAAAGACACCACAAAAGTTGTTCTACCTGCTTTCTGGGCTGAGATGGGGATGCTGAATTTTGGAGTCGGCCGGTGACAAAATGTTCCAAACACACCCCATGCACAACTCCACCGGGGAAGGTGCCAGACAGGAGTTCTCTTGGTAGTTTTTACACTACCTTGGTAGGCATCTGAAAGACACCACAAAAGTTGTTCTACCTGCTTTCTGGGCTGAGATGGGGAACCGCTGAATTTTGGAGTCGGCTGGTGACAAAATGTTCCAAACACACCCCATGCACAACTCCACCGGGGAAGGTGCCAGACAGGAGTTCTCCTGGTAGTTTTTACACTACCTTGGTAGGCATCTGAAAGACACCACAAAAGTTGTTCTACCTGCTTTCTGGGCTGAGATGGGGAATCGCTGAATTTTGGACTCGGCCGGTGACAAAATGTTCCAAACACACCCCATGCACAACTCCACCGGGGAAGGTGCCAGACACGAGTTCTCCTGGTAGTTTTTACATTGCTCCGGTAGGCATCTGAAAGACACCAAAAAAGTTGTTCTACCTGCTTTCTGGGCTGAGATGGGGAACCGCTGAATTTTGGAGTCGGCCGGTGACAAAATGTTCCAAACACACCCCCTGCACAACTCCACCGGGGAAGGTGCCAGGAACGAATTCTGTTGGTAGTTTTTACACTACCTTGGTAGGCAGCTGAAAGGCACAAGAAAAGTTGTTCTACCTGCTTTGTGGGCTGAGATGGGGAACCGCTGAATTTTGGAGTCGGCCGTTGACAAAATGTTCCAAACACACCCCATGCACAACTCCACCGGGGAAGGTGCCAGACAGGAGTTCTCTTGGTAGTTTTTACACTACCTTGGTAGGCATCTGAAAGACACCACAAAAGTTGTTCTACCTGCTTTCTGGGCTGAGATGGGGAACAGCTGAATTTTGGACTCGGCCGGTGACAAAATGTTCCAAACACACCCCCTGCACAACTCCACCGGGGAAGGTGCCAGACAGGAGTTCTCCTGGTAGTTTTTACACTACCTTGGTAGGCATCTGAAAGACACCACAAAAGTTGTTCTACCTGCTTTCTGGGCTGAGATGGGGAACCGCTGAATTTTGGACTCGGCTGGTGATAAAATGTTCCAAACACACCCCCTGCACAACTCCACCGGGGAAGGTGCCAGACAGGAGTTCTCCTGGTAGTTTTTACATTGCTCCGGTAGGCATCTGAAAGACACCACAAAAGTTGTTCTACCTGCTTTCTGGGCTGAGATGGGGAACCGCTGAATTTTGGACTCGGCCGGTGACAAAATGTTTCACAGACACCCCATGCACAACTCCACCGGGGAAGGTGCCAGACAGGAGTTCTCCTGGTAGTTTTTACACTACCTTGGTAGGCATTTGAAAGGCACCACAAAAGTTGTTCTTCCTGCTTTCTGGGCTGAGATGGGGAACCGCTGAATTTTGGAGTCGGCCGGTGACAAAATGTTCCAAACACACCCCATGCACAACTCCACCGGGGAAGGTGCCAGACAGGAGTTCTCTTGGTAGTTTTTACACTACCTTGGTAGGCATCTAAAAGACACCACAAAAGTTGTTCTACCTGCTTTCTGGGCTGAGATGGGGAACCGCTGAATTTTGGACTCGGCTGGTGACAAAATGTTCCAAACACACCCCATGCACAACTCCACCGGGGAAGGTGCCAGACAGGAGTTCTCCTGGTAGTTTTTACATTGCTCCGGTAGGCATCTGAAAGATACCACAAAAGATGTTCTACCTGCTTTCTGGGCTGAGATGGGGAACCGCTGAATTTTGGAGTCGGCCGGTGACAAAATGTTCCAAACACACCCCCTGCACAACTCCACCGGGGAAGGTGCCAGGAACGAATTCTGTTGGTAGTTTTTACACTACCTTGGTAGGCAGCTGAAAGGCACAAGAAAAGTTGTTGTACCTGCTTTGTGGGCTGAGATGCGGAAACGCTGAATTTTGGAGTCGGCTGGTGGCAAAATGTTCCAAACACACCCCATGCACAACTCCACCGGGGAAGGTGCCAGACAGGAGTTCTCTTGGTAGTTTTTACACTACCTTGGTAGGCATCTGAAAGGCACCACAAAAGTTGTTCTACCTGCTTTCTGGGCTGAGATGGGGAAACGCTGAATTTTGGAGTCGGCCGGTGACAAAATGTTCCAAACACACCCCATGCACAACTCCACCGGGGAAGGTGCCAGACAGGAGTTCTCCTGGTAGTTTTTACACTACCTTGGTAGGCATCTGAAAGACACCACAAAAGTTATTCTACCTGCTTTCTGGGCTGAGATGGGGAACCGCTGAATTTTGGACTCGGCCGGTGACAAAATGTTCCAAACACACCCCATGCACAACTCCACCGGGGAAGGTGCCAGACAGGAGTTCTCCTGGTAGTTTTTACATTGCTCCGGTAGGCATCTGAAAGACACCACAAAAGTTGTTCTACCTGCTTTCTGGGCTGAGATGGGGAAACGCTGAATTTTGGACTCGGCTGGTGACAAAATGTTCCAAACACACCCCATGCACAACTCCACCGGGGAAGGTGCCAGACAGGAGTTCTCTTGGTAGTTTTTACACTACCTTGGTAGGCATCTGAAAGACACCACAAAAGTTGTTCTACCTGCTTTCTGGGCTGAGATGGGGAACCGCTGAATTTTGGAGTCGGCTGGTGGCAAAATGTTCCAAACACACCCCCTGCACAACTCCACCGGGGAAGGTGCCAGACAGGAGTTCTCCTGGTAGTTTTTACATTGATCCGGTAGGCAGCTGAAAGGCACCACAAAAGATGTTCTACCTGCTTTCTGGGCTGAGATGGGGAACCGCTGAATTTTGGACTCGGCTGGTGACAAAATGTTCCAAACACACCCCATGCACAACTCCACCGGGGAAGGTGCCAGACAGGAGTTCTCTTGGTAGTTTTTACACTACCTTGGTAGGCATCTGAAAGACACCACAAAAGTTGTTCTACCTGCTTTCTGGGCTGAGATGGGGAACCGCTGAATTTTGGAGTCGGCTGGTGACAAAATGTTCCAAACACACCCCATGCACAACTCCACCGGGGAAGGTGCCAGACAGGAGTTCTCCTGGTAATTTTTACACTACCTTGGTAGGCATCTGAAAGACACCACAAAAGTTGTTCTTCCTGCTTTCTGGGCTGAGATGGGGAACCGCTGAATTTTGGAGTCGGCCGGTGACAAAATGTTCCAAACACACCCCATGCACAACTCCACCGGGGAAGGTGCCAGACAGGAGTTCTCTTGGTAGTTTTTACACTACCTTGGTAGGCATCTAAAAGACACCAAAAAAGTTGTTCTACCTGCTTTCTGGGCTGAGATGGGGAACCGCTGAATTTTGGAGTCGGCCGGTGACAAAATGTTCCAAACACACCCCCTGCACAACTCCACCGGGGAAGGTGCCAGGAACGAATTCTGTTGGTAGTTTTTACACTACCTTGGTAGGCAGCTGAAAGGCACAAGAAAAGTTGTTCTACCTGCTTTGTGGGCTGAGATGGGGAACCGCTGAATTTTGGAGTCGGCCGTTGACAAAATGTTCCAAACACACCCCATGCACAACTCCACCGGGGAAGGTGCCAGACAGGAGTTCTCCTGGTAGTTTTTACACTACCTTGGTAGGCAGCTGAAAGACACCACAAAAGTTGTTCTACCTGCTTTCTGGGCTGAGATGGGGAATCGCTGAATTTTGGACTCGGCTGGTGATAAAATGTTCCAAACACACCCCCTGCACAACTCCACCGGGGAAGGTGCCAGACAGGAGTTCTCCTGGTAGTTTTTACATTGCTCCGGTAGGCATCTGAAAGACACCACAAAAGTTGTTCTACCTGCTTTCTGGGCTGAGATGGGGAACCGCTGATTTTTGGAGTCGGCCGGTGACAAAATGTTTCACAGACACCCCATGCACAACTCCACCGGGGAAGGTGCCAGACAGGAGTTCTCCTGGTAGTTTTTACACTACCTTGGTAGGCATTTGAAAGGCACCACAAAAGTTGTTCTTCCTGCTTTCTGGGCTGAGATGGGGAACCGCTGAATTTTGGAGTCGGCTGGTGGCAAAATGTTCCAAACACACCCCCTGCACAACTCCACCGGGGAAGGTGCCAGACAGGAGTTCTCCTGGTAGTTTTTACATTGCTCCGGTAGGCATCTGAAAGACACCACAAAAGTTGTTCTACCTGCTTTCTGGGCTGAGATGGGGAACCGCTGATTTTTGGAGTCGGCCGGTGACAAAATGTTTCACAGACACCCCATGCACAACTCCACCGGGGAAGGTGCCAGACAGGAGTTCTCCTGGTAGTTTTTACATTGCTCCGGTAGGCATCTGAAAGACACCACAAAAGTTGTTCTACCTGCTTTCTGGGCTGAGATGGGGAACCGCTGAATTTTGGACTCGGCCAGTGACAAAATGTTCCAAACACACCCCATGCACAACTCCACCGGGGAAGGTGCCAGACAGGAGTTCTCTTAGTAGTTTTTACACTACCTTGGTAGGCATCTGAAAGACACCACAAAAGTTGTTCTACCTGCTTTCTGGGCTGAGATGGGGAAACGCTGAATTTTGGAGTCGGCCGGTGACAAAATGTTCCAAACACACCCCCTGCACAACTCCACCGGGGAAGGTGCCAGGCAGGAGTTCTCTTAATAGTTTTTACACTACCTTGGTAGGCATCTGAAAGACACCACAAAAGTTGTTCTACCTGCTTTCTGGGCTGAGATGGGGAACCGCTGAATTTTGGAGTCGGCCGGTGACAAAATGTTCCAAAGACACCCCATGCACAACTCCACCGGGGAAGGTGCCAGACAGGAGTTCTCTTGGTAGTTTCTACACTACCTTGGTAGGCATTTGAAAGGCACCACAAAAGTTGTTCTACCTGCTTTCTGGGCTGAGATGGGGAACCGCTGAATTTTGGAGTCGGCTGGTGACAAAATGTTCCAAAGACACCCCATGCACAACTCCACCGGGGAAGGTGCCAGACAAGCGTTCTCTTGATAGTTTTTACACTACCTTGGTAGGCATCTAAAAGACACCACAAAAGTTGTTCTACCTGCTTTCTGGGCTGAGATGGGGAACCGCTGAATTTTGGAGTCGGCCGGTGACAAAATGTTCCAAACACACCCCATGCACAACTCCACCGGGGAAGGTGCCAGACAGGAGTTCTCTTGGTAGTTTTTACACTACCTTGGTAGGCATCTGAAAGACACCACAAAAGTTGTTCTACCTGCTTTCTGGGCTGAGATGGGGAACCGCTGAATTTTGGAGTCGGCTGGTGACAAAATGTTCCAAACACACCCCATGCACAACTCCACCGGGGAAGGTGCCAGACAGGAGTTCTCCTGGTAGTTTTTACACTACCTTGGTAGGCATCTGAAAGACACCACAAAAGTTGTTCTACCTGCTTTCTGGGCTGAGATGGGGAACCGCTGAATTTTGGACTCGGCCGGTGACAAAATGTTCCAAACACACCCCATGCACAACTCCACCGGGGAAGGTGCCAGACAGGAGTTCTCTTAGTAGTTTTTACACTACCTTGGTAGGCATCTGAAAGACACCACAAAAGTTGTTCTACCTGCTTTCTGGGCTGAGATGGGGATGCTGAATTTTGGAGTCGGCCGGTGACAAAATGTTCCAAACACACCCCATGCACAACTCCACCGGGGAAGGTGCCAGACAGGAGTTCTCTTGGTAGTTTTTACACTACCTTGGTAGGCATCTGAAAGACACCACAAAAGTTGTTCTACCTGCTTTCTGGGCTGAGATGGGGAACCGCTGAATTTTGGAGTCGGCTGGTGACAAAATGTTCCAAACACACCCCATGCACAACTCCACCGGGGAAGGTGCCAGACAGGAGTTCTCCTGGTAGTTTTTACACTACCTTGGTAGGCATCTGAAAGACACCACAAAAGTTGTTCTACCTGCTTTCTGGGCTGAGATGGGGAATCGCTGAATTTTGGACTCGGCCGGTGACAAAATGTTCCAAACACACCCCATGCACAACTCCACCGGGGAAGGTGCCAGACACGAGTTCTCCTGGTAGTTTTTACATTGCTCCGGTAGGCATCTGAAAGACACCAAAAAAGTTGTTCTACCTGCTTTCTGGGCTGAGATGGGGAACCGCTGAATTTTGGAGTCGGCCGGTGACAAAATGTTCCAAACACACCCCCTGCACAACTCCACCGGGGAAGGTGCCAGGAACGAATTCTGTTGGTAGTTTTTACACTACCTTGGTAGGCAGCTGAAAGGCACAAGAAAAGTTGTTCTACCTGCTTTGTGGGCTGAGATGGGGAACCGCTGAATTTTGGAGTCGGCCGTTGACAAAATGTTCCAAACACACCCCATGCACAACTCCACCGGGGAAGGTGCCAGACAGGAGTTCTCTTGGTAGTTTTTACACTACCTTGGTAGGCATCTGAAAGACACCACAAAAGTTGTTCTACCTGCTTTCTGGGCTGAGATGGGGAATCGCTGAATTTTGGACTCGGCCGGTGACAAAATGTTCCAAACACACCCCCTGCACAACTCCACCGGGGAAGGTGCCAGACAGGAGTTCTCCTGGTAGTTTTTACACTACCTTGGTAGGCATCTGAAAGACACCACAAAAGTTGTTCTACCTGCTTTCTGGGCTGAGATGGGGAACCGCTGAATTTTGGACTCGGCTGGTGATAAAATGTTCCAAACACACCCCCTGCACAACTCCACCGGGGAAGGTGCCAGACAGGAGTTCTCCTGGTAGTTTTTACATTGCTCCGGTAGGCATCTGAAAGACACCACAAAAGTTGTTCTACCTGCTTTCTGGGCTGAGATGGGGAACCGCTGAATTTTGGACTCGGCCGGTGACAAAATGTTTCACAGACACCCCATGCACAACTCCACCGGGGAAGGTGCCAGACAGGAGTTCTCCTGGTAGTTTTTACACTACCTTGGTAGGCATTTGAAAGGCACCACAAAAGTTGTTCTTCCTGCTTTCTGGGCTGAGATGGGGAACCGCTGAATTTTGGAGTCGGCCGGTGACAAAATGTTCCAAACACACCCCATGCACAACTCCACCGGGGAAGGTGCCAGACAGGAGTTCTCTTGGTAGTTTTTACACTACCTTGGTAGGCATCTAAAAGACACCACAAAAGTTGTTCTACCTGCTTTCTGGGCTGAGATGGGGAACCGCTGAATTTTGGACTCGGCTGGTGACAAAATGTTCCAAACACACCCCATGCACAACTCCACCGGGGAAGGTGCCAGACAGGAGTTCTCCTGGTAGTTTTTACATTGCTCCGGTAGGCATCTGAAAGATACCACAAAAGATGTTCTACCTGCTTTCTGGGCTGAGATGGGGAACCGCTGAATTTTGGACTCGGCCGGTGACAAAATGTTCCAAACACACCCCCTGCACAACTCCACCGGGGAAGGTGCCAGGAACGAATTCTGTTGGTAGTTTTTACACTACCTTGGTAGGCAGCTGAAAGGCACAAGAAAAGTTGTTGTACCTGCTTTGTGGGCTGAGATGCGGAAACGCTGAATTTTGGAGTCGGCTGGTGGCAAAATGTTCCAAACACACCCCATGCACAACTCCACCGGGGAAGGTGCCAGACAGGAGTTCTCTTGGTAGTTTTTACACTACCTTGGTAGGCATCTGAAAGGCACCACAAAAGTTGTTCTACCTGCTTTCTGGGCTGAGATGGGGAAACGCTGAATTTTGGACTCGGCTGGTGACAAAATGTTCCAAACACACCCCATGCACAACTCCACCGGGGAAGGTGCCAGACAGGAGTTCTCTTGGTAGTTTTTACACTACCTTGGTAGGCATCTGAAAGACACCACAAAAGTTGTTCTACCTGCTTTCTGGGCTGAGATGGGGAACCGCTGAATTTTGGAGTCGGCTGGTGGCAAAATGTTCCAAACACACCCCCTGCACAACTCCACCGGGGAAGGTGCCAGACAGGAGTTCTCCTGGTAGTTTTTACATTGATCCGGTAGGCAGCTGAAAGGCACCACAAAAGATGTTCTACCTGCTTTCTGGGCTGAGATGGGGAACCGCTGAATTTTGGAGTCGGCTGGTGACAAAATGTTCCAAACACACCCCATGCACAACTCCACCGGGGAAGGTGCCAGACAGGAGTTCTCTTAGTAGTTTTTACACTACCTTGGTAGGCATCTGAAAGGCACCACAAAAGTTGTTCTACCTGCTTTCTGGGCTGAGATGGGGAACCGCTGAATTTTGGAGTCGGCTGGTGGCAAAATGTTCCAAACACACCCCCTGCACAACTCCACCGGGGAAGGTGCCAGACAGGAGTTCTCCTGGTAGTTTTTACACTACCTTGGTAGGCATCTGAAAGACACCACAAAAGTTGTTCTACCTGCTTTCTGGGCTGAGATGGGGAACCGCTGAATTTTGGACTCGGCCGGTGACAAAATGTTCCAAACACACCCCATGCACAACTCCACCGGGGAAGGTGCCAGACAGGAGTTCTCTTAGTAGTTTTTACACTACCTTGGTAGGCATCTGAAAGACACCACAAAAGTTGTTCTACCTGCTTTCTGGGCTGAGATGGGGAAACGCTGAATTTTGGAGTCGGCTGGTGACAAAATGTTCCAAACACACCCCATGCACAACTCCACCGGGGAAGGTGCCAGACAGGAGTTCTCTTGGTAGTTTTTACACTACCTTGGTAGGCATCTGAAAGACACCACAAAAGTTGTTCTACCTGCTTTCTGGGCTGAGATGGGGAACCGCTGAATTTTGGAGTCGGCTGGTGGCAAAATGTTCCAAACACACCCCCTGCACAACTCCACCGGGGAAGGTGCCAGACAGGAGTTCTCCTGGTAGTTTTTACATTGATCCGGTAGGCAGCTGAAAGGCACCACAAAAGATGTTCTACCTGCTTTCTGGGCTGAGATGGGGAACCGCTGAATTTTGGACTCGGCTGGTGACAAAATGTTCCAAACACACCCCATGCACAACTCCACCGGGGAAGGTGCCAGACAGGAGTTCTCTTAGTAGTTTTTACACTACCTTGGTAGGCATCTGAAAGGCACCACAAAAGTTGTTCTACCTGCTTTCTGGGCTGAGATGGGGAACCGCTGAATTTTGGAGTCGGCTGGTGGCAAAATGTTCCAAACACACCCCCTGCACAACTCCACCGGGGAAGGTGCCAGACAGGAGTTCTCCTGGTAGTTTTTACACTACCTTGGTAGGCATCTAAAAGACACCACAAAAGTTGTTCTACCTGCTTTCTGGGCTGAGATGGGGAACCGCTGAATTTTGGACTCGGCCGGTGACAAAATGTTCCAAACACACCCCCTGCACAACTCCACCGGGGAAGGTGCCAGACAGGAGTTCTCTTAGTAGTTTTTACACTACCTTGGTAGGCATCTGAAAGACACCACAAAAGTTGTTCTACCTGCTTTCTGGGCTGAGATGGGGAAACGCTGAATTTTGGAGTCGGCTGGTGACAAAATGTTCCAAACACACCCCATGCACAGCTCCACCGGGGAAGGTGCCAGACAGGAGTTCTCCTGGTAGTTTTTACATTGGTCCGGTAGGCATCTGAAAGACACCAAAAATGTTGTTCTACCTGCTTTCTGGGCTGAGATGGGGAACCGCTGAATTTTGGAGTCGGCCGGTGACAAAATGTTCCAAACACACCCCCTGCACAACTCCACCGGGGAAGGTGCCAGGAACGAATTCTGTTGGTAGTTTTTACACTACCTTGGTAGGCAGCTGAAAGGCACAAGAAAAGTTGTTCTACCTGCTTTGTGGGCTGAGATGGGGAACCGCTGAATTTTGGAGTCGGCCGTTGACAAAATGTTCCAAACACACCCCATGCACAACTCCACCGGGGAAGGTGCCAGACAGGAGTTCTCTTGGTAGTTTTTACACTACCTTGGTAGGCAGCTGAAAGGCACCACAAAAGTTGTTCTACCTGCTTTCTGGGCTGAGATGGGGAAACGCTGAATTTTGGAGTCGGCTGGTGACAAAATGTTCCAAACACACCCCCTGCACAACTCCACCGGGGAAGGTGCCAGACAGGAGTTCTCCTGGTAGTTTTTACACTACCTTGGTAGGCAGCTGAAAGACACCACAAAAGTTGTTCTACCTGCTTTCTGGGCTGAGATGGGGAACCGCTGAATTTTGGACTCGGCTGGTGATAAAATGTTCCAAACACACCCCCTGCACAACTCCACCGGGGAAGGTGCCAGACAGGAGTTCTCCTGGTAGTTTTTACATTGCTCCGGTAGGCATCTGAAAGACACCACAAAAGTTGTTCTACCTGCTTTCTGGGCTGAGATGGGGAACCGCTGAATTTTGGACTCGGCCGGTGACAAAATGTTCCAAACACACCCCCTGCACAACTCCACCGGGGAAGGTGCCAGACAGGAGTTCTCCTGGTAGTTTTTACATTGATCCGGTAGGCATCTGAAAGATACCACAAAAGATGTTCTACCTGCTTTCTGGGCTGAGATGGGGAAACGCTGAATTTTGGAGTCGGCTGGTGACAAAATGTTCCAAACACACCCCCTGCACAACTCCACCGGGGAAGGTGCCAGACAGGAGTTCTCCTGGTAGTTTTTACACTACCTTGGTAGGCAGCTGAAAGACACCACAAAAGTTGTTCTACCTGCTTTCTGGGCTGAGATGGGGAACAGCTGAATTTTGGACTCGGCCGGTGACAAAATGTTCCAAACACACCCCATGCACAACTCCACCGGGGAAGGTGCCAGACAGGAGTTCTCTTAGTAGTTTTTACACTACCTTGGTAGGCATCTGAAAGACACCACAAAAGTTGTTCTACCTGCTTTCTGGGCTGAGATGGGGAAACGCTGAATTTTGGAGTCGGCTGGTGACAAAATGTTCCAAACACACCCCATGCACAACTCCACCGGGGAAGGTGCCAGACAGGAGTTCTCCTGGTAGTTTTTACACTACCTTGGTAGGCATCTGAAAGACACCACAAAAGTTGTTCTACCTGCTTTCTGGGCTGAGATGGGGAACCGCTGAATTTTGGAGTCGGCCGGTGACAAAATGTTCCAAACACACCCCATGCACAACTCCACCGGGGAAGGTGCCAGACAGGAGTTCTCCTGGTAGTTTTTACCTTGCTCCGGTAGGCATCTGAAAGACACCAAAAAAGTTGTTCTACCTGCTTTCTGGGCTGAGATGGGGAACCGCTGAATTTTGGAGTCGGCCGGTGACAAAATGTTCCAAACACACCCCCTGCACAACTCCACCGGGGAAGGTGCCAGACAGGAGTTCTCCTGGTAGTTTTTACATTGATCCGGTAGGCATCTGAAAGATACCACAAAAGATGTTCTACCTGCTTTCTGGGCTGAGATGGGGAACCGCTGAATTTTGGAGTCGGCCGTTGACAAAATGTTCCAAACACACCCCATGCACAACTCCACCGGGGAAGGTGCCAGACAGGAGTTCTCTTGGTAGTTTTTACACTACCTTGGTAGGCAGCTGAAAGACACC
The DNA here is from genome assembly GCF_023634085.1 of Falco cherrug. NCBI lineage: Eukaryota > Metazoa > Chordata > Aves > Falconiformes > Falconidae > Falco > Falco cherrug. Next base: position 94,150,606 of record NC_073701.1, on the reverse strand, counting down.
ACAAAAGTTGTTCTACCTGCTTTCTGGGCTGAGATGGGGAATCGCTGAATTTTGGACTCGGCTGGTGACAAAATGTTCCAAACACACCCCATGCACAACTCCACCGGGGAAGGTGCCAGACAGGAGTTCTCTTGGTAGTTTTTACACTACCTTGGTAGGCAGCTGAAAGACACCACAAAAGTTGTTCTACCTGCTTTCTGGGCTGAGATGGGGAACCGCTGAATTTTGGACTCGGCTGGTGATAAAATGTTCCAAACACACCCCCTGCACAACTCCACCGGGGAAGGTGCCAGACAGGAGTTCTCCTGGTAGTTTTTACATTGCTCCGGTAGGCATCTGAAAGACACCACAAAAGTTGTTCTACCTGCTTTCTGGGCTGAGATGGGGAAACGCTGAATTTTGGACTCGGCCGGTGACAAAATGTTTCACAGACACCCCATGCACAACTCCACCGGGGAAGGTGCCAGACAGGAGTTCTCCTGGTGTTTTTACACTACCTTGGTAGGCATTTGAAAGGCACCACAAAAGTTGTTCTTCCTGCTTTCTGGGCTGAGATGGGGAACCGCTGAATTTTGGAGTCGGCTGGTGGCAAAATGTTCCAAACACACCCCCTGCACAACTCCACCGGGGAAGGTGCCAGACAGGAGTTCTCCTGGTAGTGTTTACATTGATTCAGTAGGCATCTGAAAGATACCACAAAAGATGTTCTACCTGCTTTCTGGGCTGAGATGGGGAACCGCTGAATTTTGGACTCGGCTGGTGACAAAATGTTCCAAACACACCCCATGCACAACTCCACCGGGGAAGGTGCCAGACAGGAGTTCTCCTGGTAGTTTTTACATTGCTCCGGTAGGCATCTGAAAGACACCACAAAAGTTGTTCTACCTGCTTTCTGGGCTGAGATGGGGAACCGCTGAATTTTGGACTCGGCCGGTGACAAAATGTTCCAAACACACCCCATGCACAACTCCACCGGGGAAGGTGCCAGACAGGAGTTCTCTTAGTAGTTTTTACACTACCTTGGTAGGCATCTGAAAGACACCACAAAAGTTGTTCTACCTGCTTTCTGGGCTGAGATGGGGAAACACTGAATTTTGGAGTCGGCTGGTGACAAAATGTTCCAAACACACCCCATGCACAACTCCACCGGGGAAGGTGCCAGACAGGAGTTCTCTTGGTAGTTTTTACACTACCTTGGTAGGCAGCTGAAAGACACCACAAAAGTTGTTCTACCTGCTTTCTGGGCTGAGATGGGGAATCGCTGAATTTTGGACTCGGACGGTGACAAAATGTTCCAAACACACCCCATGCACAACTCCACCGGGGAAGGTGCCAGACAGGAGTTCTCCTGGTAGTTTTTACACTACCTTGGTAGGCATCTGAAAGACACCACAAAAGTTGTTCTACCTGCTTTCTGGGCTGAGATGGGGAAACGCTAAATTTTGGACTCGGCCGGTGACAAAATGTTCCAAACACACCCCCTGCACAACTCCACCGGGGAAGGTGCCAGACAGGAGTTCTCCTGGTAGTTTTTACATTGATCCGGTAGGCATCTGAAAGATACCACAAAAGATGTTCTACCTGCTTTCTGGGCTGAGATGGGGAACCGCTGAATTTTGGACTCGGCTGGTGACAAAATGTTCCAAACACACCCCCTGCACAACTCCACCGGGGAAGGTGCCAGACAGGAGTTCTCCTGGTAGTTTTTACATTGCTCCGGTAGGCATCTGAAAGACACCACAAAAGTTGTTCTACCTGCTTTCTGGGCTGAGATGGGGAACCGCTGAATTTTGGAGTCGGCCGGTGACAAAATGTTCCAAACACACCCCATGCACAACTCCACCGGGGAAGGTGCCAGACAGGAGTTCTCTTGGTAGTTTTTACACTACCTTGGTAGGCATCTAAAAGACACCACAAAAGTTGTTCTACCTGCTTTCTGGGCTGAGATGGGGAACCGCTGAATTTTGGACTCGGCTGGTGACAAAATGTTCCAAACACACCCCCTGCACAACTCCACCGGGGAAGGTGCCAGACAGGAGTTCTCCTGGTAGTTTTTACATTGCTCCGGTAGGCATCTGAAAGACACCACAAAAGTTGTTCTACCTGCTTTCTGGGCTGAGATGGGGAACCGCTGAATTTTGGAGTCGGCCGGTGACAAAATGTTCCAAACACACCCCATGCACAACTCCACCGGGGAAGGTGCCAGACAGGAGTTCTCTTGGTAGTTTTTACACTACCTTGGTAGGCATCTAAAAGACACCACAAAAGTTGTTCTACCTGCTTTCTGGGCTGAGATGGGGAACCGCTGAATTTGGGACTCGGCTGGTGACAAAATGTTCCAAACACACCCCCTGCACAACTCCACCGGGGAAGGTGCCAGACAGGAGTTCTCCTGGTAGTTTTTACATTGCTCAGGTAGGCATCTGAAAGACACCAAAAAAGATGTTCTACCTGCTTTCTGGGCTGAGATGGGGAACCGCTGAATTTTGGACTCGGCCGGTGACAAAATGTTCCAAACACACCCCATGCACAACTCCACCGGGGAAGGTGCCAGACAGGAGTTCTCCTGGTAGTTTTTACATTGCTCCGGTAGGCATATGAAAGACACCACAAAAGTTGTTCTACCTGCTTTCTGGGCTGAGATGGGGAACCGCTGAATATTGGACTCGGCCGGTGACAAAATGTTCCAAACACACCCCCTGCACAACTCCACCGGGGAAGGTGCCAGACAGGAGTTCTCCTGGTAGTTTTTACATTGCTCCGGTAGGCATCTGAAAGACACCACAAAAGTTGTTCTACCTGCTTTCTGGGCTGAGATGGGGAACCGCTGAATTTTGGACTCGGCTGGTGACAAAATGTTCCAAACACACCCCATGCACAACTCCACCGGGGAAGGTGCCAGACAGGAGTTCTCCTGGTAGTTTTTACACTACCTTGGTAGGCATCTGAAAGACACCACAAAAGTTGTTCTACCTGCTTTCTGGGCTGAGATGGGGAACCGCTGAATTTTGGACTCGGCTGGTGACAAAATGTTCCAAACACACCCCATGCACAACTCCACCGGGGAAGGTGCCAGACAGGAGTTCTCTTAGTAGTTTTTACACTACCTTGGTAGGCATCTGAAAGGCACCACAAAAGTTGTTCTACCTGCTTTCTGGGCTGAGATGGGGAACCGCTGAATTTTGGAGTCGGCTGGTGGCAAAATGTTCCAAACACACCCCCTGCACAACTCCACCGGGGAAGGTGCCAGACAGGAGTTCTCCTGGTAGTTTTTACACTACCTTGGTAGGCATCTGAAAGACACCACAAAAGTTGTTCTACCTGCTTTCTGGGCTGAGATGGGGAACCGCTGAATTTTGGACTCGGCCGGTGACAAAATGTTCCAAACACACCCCATGCACAACTCCACCGGGGAAGGTGCCAGACAGGAGTTCTCTTAGTAGTTTTTACACTACCTTGGTAGGCATCTGAAAGACACCACAAAAGTTGTTCTACCTGCTTTCTGGGCTGAGATGGGGAAACGCTGAATTTTGGAGTCGGCTGGTGACAAAATGTTCCAAACACACCCCATGCACAACTCCACCGGGGAAGGTGCCAGACAGGAGTTCTCATGGTAGTTTTTACACTACCTTGGTAGGCATCTGAAAGACACCACAAAAGTTGTTGTACCTGCTTTCTGGGCTGAGATGGGGAATCGCTGAATTTTGGACTCGGCCGGTGACAAAATGTTCCAAACACACCCCATGCACAACTCCACCGGGGAAGGTGCCAGACAGGAGTTCTCTTGGTAGTTTTTACACTACCTTGGTAGGCATCTGAAAGACACCACAAAAGTTGTTCTACCTGCTTTCTGGGCTGAGATGGGGAACCGCTGAATTTTGGAGTCGGCTGGTGACAAAATGTTCCAAACACACCCCATGCACAACTCCACCGGGGAAGGTGCCAGACAGGAGTTCTCCTGGTAGTTTTTACACTACCTTGGTAGGCATCTGAAAGACACCACAAAAGTTGTTCTTCCTGCTTTCTGGGCTGAGATGGGGAACCGCTGAATTTTGGAGTCGGCCGGTGACAAAATGTTCCAAACACACCCCATGCACAACTCCACCGGGGAAGGTGCCAGACAGGAGTTCTCTTGGTAGTTTTTACACTACCTTGGTAGGCATCTAAAAGACACCACAAAAGATGTTCTACCTGCTTTCTGGGCTGAGATGGGGAACCGCTGAATTTTGGACTCGGCCGGTGACAAAATGTTCCAAACACACCCCATGCACAACTCCACCACGGAAGGTGCCAGACAGGAGTTCTCCTGGTAGTTTTTACATTGCTCCGGTAGGCATCTGAAAGACACCACAAAAGTTGTTCTACCTGCTTTCTGGGCTGAGATGGGGAACAGCTGAATTTTGGAGTCGGCCGGTGACAAAATGTTCCAAACACACCCCATGCACAACTCCACCGGGGAAGGTGCCAGACAGGAGTTCTCCTGGTAGTTTTTACATTGCTCCGGTAGGCATCTGAAAGACACCACAAAAGTTGTTCTACCTGCTTTCTGGGCTGAGATGGGGAACCGCTGAATTTTGGACTCGGCCGTTGACAAAATGTTCCAAACACACCCCATGCACAACTCCACCGGGGAAGGTGCCAGACAGGAGTTCTCTTGGTAGTTTTTACACTACCTTGGTAGGCAGCTGAAAGACACCACAAAAGTTGTTCTACCTGCTTTCTGGGCTGAGATAGGGAACCGCTGAATTTTGGAGTCGGCTGGTGACAAAATGTTCCAAACACACCCCCTGCACAACTCCACCGGGGAAGGTGCCAGACAGGAGTTCTCCTGGTAGTTTTTACATTGCTCAGGTAGGCATCTGAAAGACACCACAAAAGTTGTTCTACCTGCTTTCTGGGCTGAGATGGGGAACAGCTGAATTTTGGACTCGGCTGGTGACAAAATGTTCCAAACACACCCCATGCACAACTCCACCGGGGAAGGTGCCAGACAGGAGTTCTCCTGGTAGTTTTTACACTACCTTGGTAGGCATCTGAAAGACACCACAAAAGTTGTTCTACCTGCTTTCTGGGCTGAGATGGGGAATCGCTGAATTTTGGACTCGGCCGGTGACAAAATGTTCCAAACACACCCCATGCACAACTCCACCGGGGAAGGTGCCAGACAGGAGTTCTCTTAGTAGTTTTTACACTACCTTGGTAGGCATCTGAAAGACACCACAAAAGTTGTTCTACCTGCTTTCTGGGCTGAGATGGGGAAACGCTGAATTTTGGAGTCGGCTGGTGACAAAATGTTCCAAACACACCCCATGCACAACTCCACCGGGGAAGGTGCCAGACAGGAGTTCTCTTGGTAGTTTTTACAGTACCTTGGTAGGCATTTGAAAGGCACCACAAAAGTTGTTCTTCCTGCTTTCTGGGCTGAGATGGGGAACCGCTGAATTTTGGAGTCGGCCGGTGACAAAATGTTCCAAACACACCCCATGCACAACTCCACCGGGGAAGGTGCCAGACAGGAGTTCTCTTGGTAGTTTTTACACTACCTTGGTAGGCATCTAAAAGACACCACAAAAGTTGTTCTACCTGCTTTCTGGGCTGAGATGGGGAACCGCTGAATTTTGGACTCGGCTGGTGACAAAATGTTCCAAAAACACCCCATGCACAACTCCACCGGGGAAGGTGCCAGACAGGAGTTCTCCTGGTAGTTTTTACATTGCTCCGGTAGGCATCTGAAAGATACCACAAAAGATGTTCTACCTGCTTTCTGGGCTGAGATGGGGAACCGCTGAATTTTGGACTCGGCCGGTGACAAAATGTTCCAAACACACCCCCTGCACAACTCCACCGGGGAAGGTGCCAGACAGGAGTTCTCCTGGTAGTTTTTACATTGCTCCGGTAGGCATCTGAAAGACACCACAAAAGTTGTTCTACCTGCTTTCTGGGCTGAGATGGGGAACCGCTGAATTTTGGACTCGGCCGGTGACAAAATGTTCCACAGACACCCCATGCACAACTCCACCGGGGAAGGTGCCAGGAACGAATTCTGTTGGTAGTTTTTACACTACCTTGGTAGGCAGCTGAAAGGCACAAGAAAAGTTGTTGTACCTGCTTTGTGGGCTGAGATGGGGAACCGCTGAATTTTGGAGTCGGCCGTTGACAAAATGTTCCAAACACACCCCATGCACAACTCCACCGGGGAAGGTGCCAGACAGGAGTTCTCTTGGTAGTTTTTACACTACCTTGGTAGGCAGCTGAAAGGCACCACAAAAGTTGTTCTACCTGCTTTCTGGGCTGAGATGGGGAACCGCTGAATTTTGGACTCGGCCGTTGACAAAATGTTCCAAACACACCCCATGCACAACTCCACCGGGGAAGGTGCCAGACAGGAGTTCTCCTGGTAGTTTTTACACTACCTTGGTAGGCAGCTGAAAGACACCACAAAAGTTGTTCTACCTGCTTTCTGGGCTGAGATGGGGAATCGCTGAATTTTGGACTCGGCCGGTGACAAAATGTTCCAAACACACCCCATGCACAACTCCACCGGGGAAGGTGCCAGACAGGAGTTCTCTTGGTAGTTTTTACACTACCTTGGTAGGCATCTAAAAGACACCACAAAAGTTGTTCTACCTGCTTTCTGGGCTGAGATGGGGAACCGCTGAATTTTGGACTCGGCTGGTGACAAAATGTTCCAAACACACCCCATGCACAACTCCACCGGGGAAGGTGCCAGACAGGAGTTCTCCTGGTAGTTTTTACATTGCTCCGGTAGGCATCTGAAAGATACCACAAAAGATGTTCTACCTGCTTTCTGGGCTGAGATGGGGAACCGCTGAATTTTGGACTCGGCCGGTGACAAAATGTTCCAAACACACCCCCTGCACAACTCCACCGGGGAAGGTGCCAGACAGGAGTTCTCCTGGTAGTTTTTACATTGCTCCGGTAGGCATCTGAAAGACACCACAAAAGTTGTTCTACCTGCTTTGTGGGCTGAGATGGGGAACCGCTGAATTTTGGACTCGGCCGGTGACAAAATGTTCCAAACACACCCCATGCACAACTCCACCGGGGAAGGTGCCAGACAGGAGTTCTCTTAGTAGTTTTTACACTACCTTGGTAGGCATCTGAAAGACACCACAAAAGTTGTTCTACCTGCTTTCTGGGCTGAGATGGGGAAACACTGAATTTTGGAGTCGGCTGGTGACAAAATGTTCCAAACACACCCCATGCACAACTCCACCGGGGAAGGTGCCAGACAGGAGTTCTCTTGGTAGTTTTTACACTACCTTGGTAGGCAGCTGAAAGACACCACAAAAGTTGTTCTACCTGCTTTCTGGGCTGAGATGGGGAATCGCTGAATTTTGGACTCGGCTGGTGACAAAATGTTCCAAACACACCCCATGCACAACTCCACCGGGGAAGGTGCCAGACAGGAGTTCTCCTGGTAGTTTTTACACTACCTTGGTAGGCATCTGAAAGACACCACAAAAGTTGTTCTACCTGCTTTCTGGGCTGAGATGGGGAAACGCTGAATTTTGGAGTCGGCCGGTGACAAAATGTTCCAAACACACCCCCTGCACAACTCCACCGGGGAAGGTGCCAGACAGGAGTTCTCCTGGTAGTTTTTACATTGATCCGGTAGGCATCTGAAAGATACCACAAAAGATGTTCTACCTGCTTTCTGGGCTGAGATGGGGAACCGCTGAATTTTGGACTCGGCTGGTGACAAAATGTTCCAAACACACCCCATGCACAACTCCACCGGGGAAGGTGCCAGACAGGAGTTCTCCTGGTAGTTTTTACATTGCTCCGGTAGGCATCTGAAAGACACCACAAAAGTTGTTCTACCTGCTTTCTGGGCTGAGATGGGGAACCGCTGAATTTTGGAGTCGGCCGGTGACAAAATGTTCCAAACACACCCCATGCACAACTCCACCGGGGAAGGTGCCAGACAGGAGTTCTCTTGGTAGTTTTTACACTACCTTGGTAGGCATCTAAAAGACACCACAAAAGTTGTTCTACCTGCTTTCTGGGCTGAGATGGGGAACCGCTGAATTTTGGACTCGGCTGGTGACAAAATGTTCCAAACACACCCCCTGCACAACTCCACCGGGGAAGGTGCCAGACAGGAGTTCTCCTGGTAGTTTTTACATTGCTCCGGTAGGCATCTGAAAGACACCACAAAAGTTGTTCTACCTGCTTTCTGGGCTGAGATGGGGAACCGCTGAATTTTGGAGTCGGCCGGTGACAAAATGTTCCAAACACACCCCATGCACAACTCCACCGGGGAAGGTGCCAGACAGGAGTTCTCTTGGTAGTTTTTACACTACCTTAGTAGACATCTAAAAGACACCACAAAAGTTGTTCTACCTGCTTTCTGGGCTGAGATGGGGAACCGCTGAATTTTGGACTCGGCTGGTGACAAAATGTTCCAAACACACCCCCTGCACAACTCCACCGGGGAAGGTGCCAGACAGGAGTTCTCCTGGTAGTTTTTACATTGCTCCGGTAGGCATCTGAAAGACACCACAAAAGATGTTCTACCTGCTTTCTGGGCTGAGATGGGGAACCGCTGAATTTTGGACTCGGCCGGTGACAAAATGTTCCAAACACACCCCATGCACAACTCCACCGGGGAAGGTGCCAGACAGGAGTTCTCCTGGTAGTTTTTACATTGCTCCGGTAGGCATCTGAAAGACACCACAAAAGTTGTTCTACCTGCTTTCTGGGCTGAGATGGGGAACCGCTGAATTTTGGACTCGGCTGGTGACAAAATGTTCCAAACACACCCCCTGCACAACTCCACCGGGGAAGGTGCCAGACAGGAGTTCTCCTGGTAGTTTTTACATTGCTCCGGTAGGCATCTGAAAGACACCACAAAAGTTGTTCTACCTGCTTTCTGGGCTGAGATGGGGAACAGAAGAATTTTGGACTCGGCTGGTGACAAAATGTTCCAAACACACCCCATGCACAACTCCACCGGGGAAGGTGCCAGACAGGAGTTCTCCTGGTAGTTTTTACACTACCTTGGTAGGCATCTGAAAGACACCACAAAAGTTGTTCTACCTGCTTTCTGGGCTGAGATGGGGAATCGCTAAATTTTGGACTCGGCCGGTGACAAAGTGTTCCAAACACACCCCCTGCACAACTCCACCGGGGAAGGTGCCAGACAGGAGTTCTCTTAGTAGTTTTTACACTACCTTGGTAGGCATCTGAAAGACACCACAAAAGTTGTTCTACCTGCTTTCTGGGCTGAGATGGGGAACCGCTGAATTTTGGACTCGGCTGGTGACAAAATGTTCCAAACACACCCCATGCACAACTCCACCGGGGAAGGTGCCAGACAGGAGTTCTCTTAGTAGTTTTTACACTACCTTGGTAGGCATCTGAAAGACACCACAAAAGTTGTTCTACCTGCTTTCTGGGCTGAGATGGGGAACCGCTGAATTTTGGACTCGGCCGGTGACAAAATGTTCCAAACACACCCCATGCACAACTCCACCGGGGAAGGTGCCAGACAGGAGTTCTCTTAGTAGTTTTTACACTACCTTGGAAGGCATCTGAAAGACACCACAAAAGTTGTTCTACCTGCTTTCTGGGCTGAGATGGGGAAACGCTGAATTTTGGAGTCGGCTGGTGACAAAATGTTCCAAACACACCCCATGCACAACTCCACCGGGGAAGGTGCCAGACAGGAGTTCTCATGGTAGTTTTTACACTACCTTGGTAGGCATCTGAAAGACACCACAAAAGTTGTTCTACCTGCTTTCTGGGCTGAGATGGGGAATCGCTGAATTTTGGACTCGGCCGGTGACAAAATGTTCCAAACACACCCCATGCACAACTCCACCGGGGAAGGTGCCAGACAGGAGTTCTCCTGGTAGTTTTTACACTACCTTGGTAGGCATCTGAAAGACACCACAAAAGTTGTTCTACCTGCTTTCTGGGCTGAGATGGGGAACCGCTGAATTTTGGAGTCGGCTGGTGACAAAATGTTCCAAACACACCCCATGCACAACTCCACCGGGGAAGGTGCCAGACAGGAGTTCTCCTGGTAGTTTTTACACTACCTTGGTAGGCATCTGAAAGACACCACAAAAGTTGTTCTTCCTGCTTTCTGGGCTGAGATGGGGAACCGCTGAATTTTGGAGTCGGCCGGTGACAAAATGTTCCAAACACACCCCATGCACAACTCCACCGGGGAAGGTGCCAGACAGGAGTTCTCTTGGTAGTTTTTACACTACCTTGGTAGGCATCTAAAAGACACCAAAAAAGTTGTTCTACCTGCTTTCTGGGCTGAGATGGGGAACCGCTGAATTTTGGAGTCGGCCGGTGACAAAATGTTCCAAACACACCCCCTGCACAACTCCACCGGGGAAGGTGCCAGGAACGAATTCTGTTGGTAGTTTTTACACTACCTTGGTAGGCAGCTGCAAGGCAGAAGAAAAGTTGTTCTACCTGCTTTGTGGGCTGAGATGGGGAACCGCTGAATTTTGGAGTCGGCCGTTGACAAAATGTTCCAAACACACCCCATGCACAACTCCACCGGGGAAGGTGCCAGACAGGAGTTCTCTTGGTAGTTTTTACACTACCTTGGTAGGCAGCTGAAAGACACCACAAAAGTTGTTCTACCTGCTTTCTGGGCTGAGATGGGGAATCGCTGAATTTTGGACTCGGCCGGTGACAAAATGTTCCAAACACACCCCCTGCACAACTCCACCGGGGAAGGTGCCAGACAGGAGTTCTCTTGGTAGTTTTTACACTACCTTGGTAGGCAGCTGAAAGACACCACAAAAGTTGTTCTACCTGCTTTCTGGGCTGAGATGGGGAACCGCTGAATTTTGGACTCGGCCGGTGATAAAATGTTCCAAACACACCCCCTGCACAACTCCACCGGGGAAGGTGCCAGACAGGAGTTCTCCTGGTAGTTTTTACATTGCTCCGGTAGGCATCTGAAAGACACCACAAAAGTTGTTCTACCTGCTTTCTGGGCTGAGATGGGGAACCGCTGAATTTTGGACTCGGCCGGTGACAAAATGTTTCACAGACACCCCATGCACAACTCCACCGGGGAAGGTGCCAGACAGGAGTTCTCCTGGTAGTTTTTACACTACCTTGGTAGGCATTTGAAAGGCACCACAAAAGTTGTTCTTCCTGCTTTCTGGGCTGAGATGGGGAACCGCTGAATTTTGGAGTCGGCTGGTGGCAAAATGTTCCAAACACACCCCCTGCACAACTCCACCGGGGAAGGTGCCAGACAGGAGTTCTCCTGGTAGTTTTTACATTGATCCAGTAGGCATCTGAAAGATACCACAAAAGATGTTCTACCTGCTTTCTGGGCTGAGATGGGGAACCGCTGAATTTTGGACTCGGCTGGTGACAAAATGTTCCAAACACACCCCATGCACAACTCCACCGGGGAAGGTGCCAGACAGGAGTTCTCCTGGTAGTTTTTACATTGCTCCGGTAGGCATCTGAAAGACACCACAAAAGTTGTTCTACCTGCTTTCTGGGCTGAGATGGGGAACCGCTGAATTTTGGACTCGGCCGGTGACAAAATGTTCCAAACACACCCCATGCACAACTCCACCGGGGAAGGTGCCAGACAGGAGTTCTCTTAGTAGTTTTTACACTACCTTGGTAGGCATCTGAAAGACACCACAAAAGTTGTTCTACCTGCTTTCTGGGCTGAGATGGGGAAACGCTGAATTTTGGAGTCGGCTGGTGACAAAATGTTCCAAACACACCCCATGCACAACTCCACCGGGGAAGGTGCCAGACAGGAGTTCTCTTGGTAGTTTTTACACTACCTTGGTAGGCATCTGAAAGACACCACAAAAGTTGTTCTACCTGCTTTCTGGGCTGAGATGGGGAACCGCTGAATTTTGGAGTCGGCTGGTGACAAAATGTTCCAAACACACCCCATGCACAACTCCACCGGGGAAGGTGCCAGACAGGAGTTCTCCTGGTAGTTTTTACACTACCTTGGTAGGCATCTGAAAGACACCACAAAAGTTGTTCTACCTGCTTTCTGGGCTGAGATGGGGAATCGCTGAATTTTGGAGTCGGCCGGTGACAAAATGTTCCAAACACACCCCCTGCACAACTCCACCGGGGAAGGTGCCAGGAACGAATTCTGTTGGTAGTTTTTACACTACCTTGGTAGGCAGCTGAAAGGCACCACAAAAGTTGTTCTACCTGCTTTCTGGGCTGAGATGGGGAAACGCTGAATTTTGGACTCGGCTGGTGATAAAATGTTCCAAACACACCCCCTGCACAACTCCACCGGGGAAGGTGCCAGACAGGAGTTCTCCTGGTAGTTTTTACATTGCTCCGGTAGGCATCTGAAAGACACCACAAAAGTTGTTCTACCTGCTTTCTGGGCTGAGATGGGGAACCGCTGAATTTTGGACTCGGCCGGTGACAAAATGTTTCACAGACACCCCATGCACAACTCCACCGGGGAAGGTGCCAGACAGGAGTTCTCCTGGTAGTTTTTACACTACCTTGGTAGGCATTTGAAAGGCACCACAAAAGTTGTTCTTCCTGCTTTCTGGGCTGAGATGGGGAACCGCTGAATTTTGGAGTCGGCTGGTGACAAAATGTTCCAAACACACCCCCTGCACAACTCCACCGGGGAAGGTGCCAGACAGGAGTTCTCCTGGTAGTTTTTACATTGATCCAGTAGGCATCTGAAAGATACCACAAAAGATGTTCTACCTGCTTTCTGGGCTGAGATGGGGAACCGCTGAATTTTGGACTCGGCTGGTGACAAAATGTTCCAAACACACCCCATGCACAACTCCACCGGGGAAGGTGCCAGACAGGAGTTCTCCTGGTAGTTTTTACATTGCTCCGGTAGGCATCTGAAAGACACCACAAAAGTTGTTCTACCTGCTTTGTGGGCTGAGATGGGGAACCGCTGAATTTTGGACTCGGCCGGTGACAAAATGTTCCAAACACACCCCATGCACAACTCCACCGGGGAAGGTGCCAGACAGGAGTTCTCTTAGTAGTTTTTACACTACCTTGGTAGGCATCTGAAAGACACCACAAAAGTTGTTCTACCTGCTTTCTGGGCTGAGATGGGGAACCGCTGAATTTTGGAGTCGGCTGGTGACAAAATGTTCCAAACACACCCCATGCACAACTCCACCGGGGAAGGTGCCAGACAGGAGTTCTCTTGGCAGTTTTTACACTGCCTTGGTAGGCAGCTGAAAGACACCACAAAAGTTGTTCTACCTGCTTTCTGGGCTGAGATGGGGAATCGCTGAATTTTGGACTCGGCCGGTGACAAAATGTTCCAAACACACCCCATGCACAACTCCACCGGGGAAGGTGCCAGACAGGAGTTCTCCTGGTAGTTTTTACACTACCTTGGTAGGCATCTGAAAGACACCACAAAAGTTGTTCTACCTGCTTTCTGGGCTGAGATGGGGAAACGCTGAATTTTGGAGTCGGCTGGTGACAAAATGTTCCAAACACACCCCATGCACAACTCCACCGAGGAAGGTGCCAGAAACGAGTTCTGTTGGTAGTTTTTACACTACCCCGGTAGGCAGCTGAAAGGCACCACAAAAGTTGTTCTACCTGCTTTCTGGGCTGAGATGGGGAATCGCTGAATTTTGGACTCGGCCGGTGACAAAATGTTCCAAACACACCCCCTGCACAACTCCACCACGGAAGGTGCCAGACAGGAGTTCTCTTGGTAGTTTTTACACTACCTTGGTAGGCAGCTGAAAGGCACCACAAAAGTTGTTCTACCTGCTTTCTGGGCTGAGATGGGGAAACGCTGAATTTTGGACTCGGCTGGTGACAAAATGTTCCAAACACACCCCCTGCACAACTCCACCGGGGAAGGTGCCAGACAGGAGTTCTCCTGGTAGTTTTTACATTGCTCCGGTAGGCATCTGAAAGGCACCACAAAAGATGTTCTACCTGCTTTCTGGGCTGAGATGGGGAACCGCTGAATTTTGGACTCGGCCGGTGACAAAATGTTCCAAACACACCCCATGCACAACTCCACCGGGGAAGGTGCCAGACAGGAGTTCTCCTGGTAGTTTTTACATTGCTCCGGTAGGCATCTGAAAGACACCACAAAAGTTGTTCTACCTGCTTTCTGGGCTGAGATGGGGAACCGCTGAATTTTGGAGTCGGCTTGTGACAAAATGTTCCAAACACACCCCCTGCACAACTCCACCGGGGAAGGTGCCAGACAGGAGTTCTCCTGGTAGTTTTTACATTGCTCCGGTAGGCATCTGAAAGACACCACAAAAGTTGTTCTACCTGCTTTCTGGGCTGAGATGGGGAACCGCTGAATTTTGGACTCGGCTGGTGACAAAATGTTCCAAACACACCCCATGCACAACTCCACCGGGGAAGGTGCCAGACAGGAGTTCTCCTGGTAGTTTTTACACTACCTTGGTAGGCATCTGAAAGACACCACAAAAGTTGTTCTACCTGCTTTCTGGGCTGAGATGGGGAATCGCTAAATTTTGGACTCGGCCGGTGACAAAGTGTTCCAAACACACCCCCTGCACAACTCCACCGGGGAAGGTGCCAGACAGGAGTTCTCTTAGTAGTTTTTACACTACCTTGGTAGGCATCTGAAAGACACCACAAAAGTTGTTCTACCTGCTTTCTGGGCTGAGATGGGGAACAGCTGAATTTTGGACTCGGCTGGTGACAAAATGTTCCAAACACACCCCATGCACAACTCCACCGGGGAAGGAGCCAGACAGGACTTCTCCTGGTAGTTTTTACATTGCTCCGGTAGGCATCTGAAAGACACCACAAAAGTTGTTCTACCTGCTTTCTGGGCTGAGATAGGGAACTGCTGAATTTTGGAGTCGGCTGGTGGCAAAATGTTCCAAACACACCCCCTGCACAACTCCACCGGGGAAGGTGCCAGACAGGAGTTCTCCTGGTAGTTTTTACATTGCTCCGGTAGGCATCTGAAAGACACCACAAAAGTTGTTCTACCTGCTTTCTGGGCTGAGATGGGGAACCGCTGAATTTTGGAGTCGGCCGGTGACAAAATGTTCCACAGACACCCCCTGCACAACTCCACCGGGGAAGGTGCCAGGAACGAATTCTGTTGGTAGTTTTTACACTACCTTGGTAGGCAGCTGAAAGGCACAAGAAAAGTTGTTGTACCTGCTTTGTGGGCTGAGATGGGGAACCGCTGAATTTTGGAGTCGGCTGGTGACAAAATGTTCCAAACACACCCCATGCACAACTCCACCGGGGAAGGTGCCAGACAGGAGTTCTCCTGGTAGTTTTTACACTACCTTGGTAGGCATCTGAAAGACACAACAAAAGTTGTTCTTCCTGCTTTCTGGGCTGAGATGGGGAACCGCTGAATTTTGGAGTCGGCCGGTGACAAAATGTGCCAAACACACCCCATGCACAACTCCACCGGGGAAGGTGCCAGACAGGAGTTCTCCTGGTAGTTTTTACACTACCTTGGTAGGCATCTAAAAGACACCACAAAAGATGTTCTACCTGCTTTCTGGGCTGAGATGGGGAACCGCTGAATTTTGGAGTCGGCTGGTGACAAAATGTTCCAAACACACCCCATGCACAACTCCACCGGGGAAGGTGCCAGACAGGAGTTCTCCTGGTAGTTTTTACATTGCTCCGGTAGGCATCTGAAAGACACCACAAAAGTTGTTCTACCTGCTTTCTGGGCTGAGATGGGGAACCGCTGAATTTTGGACTCGGCCGGTGACAAAATGTTCCAAACACACCCCATGCACAACTCCACCGGGGAAGGTGCCAGACAGGAGTTCTCCTGGTAGTTTTTACATTGCTCCGGTAGGCATCTGAAAGACACCACAAAAGTTGTTCTACCTGCTTTGTGGGCTGAGATGGGGAACCGCTGAATTTTGGACTCGGCCGTTGACAAAATGTTCCAAACACACCCCATGCACAACTCCACCGGGGAAGGTGCCAGACAGGAGTTCTCTTGGTAGTTTTTACACTACCTTGGTAGGCAGCTGAAAGACACCACAAAAGTTGTTCTACCTGCTTTCTGGGCTGAGATAGGGAACCGCTGAATTTTGGAGTCGGCTGGTGACAAAATGTTCCAAACACACCCCATGCACAACTCCACCGGGGAAGGTGCCAGACAGGAGTTCTCCTGGTAGTTTTTACATTGCTCAGGTAGGCATCTGAAAGACACCACAAAAGTTGTTCTACCTGCTTTCTGGGCTGAGATGGGGAACAGCTGAATTTTGGACTCGGCTGGTGACAAAATGTTCCAAACACACCCCATGCACAACTCCACCGGGGAAGGTGCCAGACAGGAGTTCTCCTGGTAGTTTTTACACTACCTTGGTAGGCATCTGAAAGACACCACAAAAGTTGTTCTACCTGCTTTCTGGGCTGAGATGGGGAATCGCTGAATTTTGGACTCGGCCGGTGACAAAATGTTCCAAACACACCCCATGCACAACTCCACCGGGGAAGGTGCCAGACAGGAGTTCTCTTAGTAGTTTTTACACTACCTTGGTAGGCATCTGAAAGACACCACAAAAGTTGTTCTACCTGCTTTCTGGGCTGAGATGGGGAACCGCTGAATTTTGGAGTCGGCTGGTGACAAAATGTTCCAAACACACCCCATGCACAACTCCACCGGGGAAGGTGCCAGACAGGAGTTCTCTTGGTAGTTTTTACAGTACCTTGGTAGGCATTTGAAAGGCACCACAAAAGTTGTTCTTCCTGCTTTCTGGGCTGAGATGGGGAACCGCTGAATTTTGGAGTCGGCCGGTGACAAAATGTTCCAAACACACCCCATGCACAACTCCACCGGGGAAGGTGCCAGACAGGAGTTCTCTTGGTAGTTTTTACACTACCTTGGTAGGCATCTAAAAGACACCACAAAAGTTGTTCTACCTGCTTTCTGGGCTGAGATGGGGAACCGCTGAATTTTGGACTCGGCTGGTGACAAAATGTTCCAAACACACCCCATGCACAACTCCAACGGGGAAGGTGCCAGACAGGAGTTCTCCTGGTAGTTTTTACATTGCTCCGGTAGGCATCTGAAAGATACCACAAAAGATGTTCTACCTGCTTTCTGGGCTGAGATGGGGAACCGCTGAATTTTGGAGTCGGCCGGTGACAAAATGTTCCAAACACACCCCCTGCACAACTCCACCGGGGAAGGTGCCAGACAGGAGTTCTCCTGGTAGTTTTTACATTGCTCCGGTAGGCATCTGAAAGACACCACAAAAGTTGTTCTACCTGCTTTGTGGGCTGAGATGGGGAACCGCTGAATTTTGGAGTCGGCCGTTGACAAAATGTTCCAAACACACCCCATGCACAACTCCACCGGGGAAGGTGCCAGACAGGAGTTCTCTTGGTAGTTTTTACACTACCTTGGTAGGCAGCTGAAAGACACCACAAAAGTTGTTCTACCTGCTTTCTGGGCTGAGATGGGGAATCGCTGAATTTTGGACTCGGCCGGTGACAAAATGTTCCAAACACACCCCCTGCACAACTCCAGCGGGGAAGGTGCCAGACAGGAGTTCTCTTGGTAGTTTTTACACTACCTTGGTAGGCAGCTGAAAGACACCACAAAAGTTGTTCTACCTGCTTTCTGGGCTGAGATGGGGAACCGCTGAATTTTGGACTCGGCTGGTGATAAAATGTTCCAAACACACCCCCTGCACAACTCCACCGGGGAAGGTGCCAGACAGGAGTTCTCCTGGTAGTTTTTTACATTGCTCCGGTAGGCATCTGAAAGACACCACAAAAGTTGTTCTACCTGCTTTCTGGGCTGAGATGGGGAACCGCTGAATTTTGGACTCGGCCGGTGACAAAATGTTTCACAGACACCCCATGCACAACTCCACCGGGGAAGGTGCCAGACAGGAGTTCTCCTGGTAGTTTTTACACTACCTTGGTAGGCATTTGAAAGGCACCACAAAAGTTGTTCTACCTGCTTTCTGGGCTGAGATGGGGAACCGCTGAATTTTGGAGTCGGCTGGTGGCAAAATGTTCCAAACACACCCCCTGCACAACTCCACCGGGGAAGGTGCCAGACAGGAGTTCTCCTGGTAGTTTTTACATTGATCCAGTAGGCATCTGAAAGATACCACAAAAGATGTTCTACCTGCTTTCTGGGCTGAGATGGGGAACCGCTGAATTTTGGACTCGGCTGGTGACAAAATGTTCCAAACACACCCCATGCACAACTCCACCGGGGAAGGTGCCAGACAGGAGTTCTCCTGGTAGTTTTTACATTGCTCCGGTAGGCATCTGAAAGACACCACAAAAGTTGTTCTACCTGCTTTGTGGGCTGAGATGGGGAACCGCTGAATTTTGGACTCGGCCGGTGACAAAATGTTCCAAACACACCCCATGCACAACTCCACCGGGGAAGGTGCCAGACAGGAGTTCTCTTAGTAGTTTTTACACTACCTTGGTAGGCATCTGAAAGACACCACAAAAGTTGTTCTACCTGCTTTCTGGGCTGAGATGGGGAACCGCTGAATTTTGGAGTCGGCTGGTGACAAAATGTTCCAAACACACCCCATGCACAACTCCACCGGGGAAGGTGCCAGACAGGAGTTCTCTTGGCAGTTTTTACACTGCCTTGGTAGGCAGCTGAAAGACACCACAAAAGTTGTTCTACCTGCTTTCTGGGCTGAGATGGGGAATCGCTGAATTTTGGACTCGGCCGGTGACAAAATGTTCCAAACACACCCCATGCACAACTCCACCGGGGAAGGTGCCAGACAGGAGTTCTCCTGGTAGTTTTTACACTACCTTGGTAGGCATCTGAAAGACACCACAAAAGTTGTTCTACCTGCTTTCTGGGCTGAGATGGGGAAACGCTAAATTTTGGACTCGGCCGGTGACAAAATGTTCCAAACACACCCCCTGCACAACTCCACCGGGGAAGGTGCCAGACAGGAGTTCTCCTGGTAGTTTTTACATTGATCCGGTAGGCATCTGAAAGATACCACAAAAGATGTTCTACCTGCTTTCTGGGCTGAGATGGGGAACCGCTGAATTTTGGACTCGGCTGGTGACAAAATGTTCCAAAGACACCCCATGCACAACTCCACCGGGGAAGGTGCCAGACAGGAGTTCTCCTGGTAGTTTTTACATTGCTCCGGTAGGCATCTGAAAGACACCACAAAAGTTGTTCTACCTGCTTTCTGGGCTGAGATGGGGAACCGCTGAATTTTGGAGTCGGCCGGTGACAAAATGTTCCAAACACACCCCATGCACAACTCCACCGGGGAAGGTGCCAGACAGGAGTTCTCTTGGTAGTTTTTACACTACCTTGGTAGGCATCTAAAAGACACCACAAAAGTTGTTCTTCCTGCTTTCTGGGCTGAGATGGGGAACCGCTGAATTTTGGAGTCGGCCGGTGACAAAATGTGCCAAACACACCCCATGCACAACTCCACCACGGAAGGTGCCAGAAAGGAGTTCTCTTGGTAGTTTTTACACTACCTTGGTAGGCATCTAAAAGACACCACAAAAGATGTTCTACCTGCTTTCTGGGCTGAGATGGGGAACCGCTGAATTTTGGAGTCGGCTGGTGACAAAATGTTCCAAACACACCCCATGCACAACTCCACCGGGGAAGGTGCCAGACAGGAGTTCTCCTGGTAGTTTTTACATTGCTCCGGTAGGCATCTGAAAGACACCACAAAAGTTGTTCTACCTGCTTTCTGGGCTGAGATGGGGAACCGCTGAATTTTGGACTCGGCTGGTGACAAAATGTTCCAAACACACCCCATGCACAACTCCACCGGGGAAGGTGCCAGACAGGAGTTCTCCTGGTAGTTTTTACATTGCTCCGGTAGGCATCTGAAAGACACCACAAAAGTTGTTCTACCTGCTTTCTGGGCTGAGATGGGGAACCGCTGAATTTTGGACTCGGCCGTTGACAAAATGTTCCAAACACACCCCATGCACAACTCCACCGGGGAAGGTGCCAGACAGGAGTTCTCTTGGTAGTTTTTACACTACCTTGGTAGGCAGCTGAAAGACACCACAAAAGTTGTTCTACCTGCTTTCTGGGCTGAGATAGGGAACCGCTGAATTTTGGAGTCGGCTGGTGACAAAATGTTCCAAACACACCCCCTGCACAACTCCACCGGGGAAGGTGCCAGACAGGAGTTCTCCTGGTAGTTTTTACATTGCTCAGGTAGGCATCTGAAAGACACCACAAAAGTTGTTCTACCTGCTTTCTGGGCTGAGATGGGGAACAGCTGAATTTTGGACTCGGCTGGTGACAAAATGTTCCAAACACACCCCATGCACAACTCCACCGGGGAAGGTGCCAGACAGGAGTTCTCCTGGTAGTTTTTACACTACCTTGGTAGGCATCTGAAAGACACCACAAAAGTTGTTCTACCTGCTTTCTGGGCTGAGATGGGGAATCGCTGAATTTTGGACTCGGCCGGTGACAAAATGTTCCAAACACACCCCATGCACAACTCCACCGGGGAAGGTGCCAGACAGGAGTTCTCTTAGTAGTTTTTACACTACCTTGGTAGGCATCTGAAAGACACCACAAAAGTTGTTCTACCTGCTTTCTGGGCTGAGATGGGGAAACGCTGAATTTTGGAGTCGGCTGGTGACAAAATGTTCCAAACACACCCCATGCACAACTCCACCGGGGAAGGTGCCAGACAGGAGTTCTCTTGGTAGTTTTTACAGTACCTTGGTAGGCATTTGAAAGGCACCACAAAAGTTGTTCTTCCTGCTTTCTGGGCTGAGATGGGGAACCGCTGAATTTTGGAGTCGGCCGGTGACAAAATGTTCCAAACACACCCCATGCACAACTCCACCGGGGAAGGTGCCAGACAGGAGTTCTCTTGGTAGTTTTTACACTACCTTGGTAGGCATCTAAAAGACACCACAAAAGTTGTTCTACCTGCTTTCTGGGCTGAGATGGGGAACCGCTGAATTTTGGACTCGGCTGGTGACAAAATGTTCCAAACACACCCCATGCACAACTCCAACGGGGAAGGTGCCAGACAGGAGTTCTCCTGGTAGTTTTTACATTGCTCCGGTAGGCATCTGAAAGATACCACAAAAGATGTTCTACCTGCTTTCTGGGCTGAGATGGGGAACCGCTGAATTTTGGACTCGGCCGGTGACAAAATGTTCCAAACACACCCCATGCACAACTCCACCGGGGAAGGTGCCAGACAGGAGTTCTCCTGGTAGTTTTTACATTGCTCTGGTAGGCATCTGAAAGACACCACAAAAGTTGTTCTACCTGCTTTGTGGGCTGAGATGGGGAACCGCTGAATTTTGGAGTCGGCCGTTGACAAAATGTTCCAAACACACCCCATGCACAACTCCACCGGGGAAGGTGCCAGACAGGAGTTCTCTTGGTAGTTTTTACACTACCTTGGTAGGCAGCTGAAAGACACCACAAAAGTTGTTCTACCTGCTTTCTGGGCTGAGATGGGGAATCGCTGAATTTTGGACTCGGCCGGTGACAAAATGTTCCAAACACACCCCCTGCACAACTCCACCGGGGAAGGTGCCAGACAGGAGTTCTCTTGGTAGTTTTTACACTACCTTGGTAGGCAGCTGAAAGACACCACAAAAGTTGTTCTACCTGCTTTCTGGGCTGAGATGGGGAACCGCAGAATTTTGGACTCGGCTGGTGATAAAATGTTCCAAACACACCCCCTGCACAACTCCACCGGGGAAGGTGCCAGACAGGAGTTCTCCTGGTAGTTTTTACATTGCTCCGGTAGGCATCTGAAAGACACCACAAAAGTTGTTCTACCTGCTTTCTGGGCTGAGATGGGGAACCGCTGAATTTTGGACTCGGCCGGTGACAAAATGTTTCACAGACACCCCATGCACAACTCCACCGGGGAAGGTGCCAGACAGGAGTTCTCCTGGTAGTTTTTACACTACCTTGGTAGGCATCTGAAAGGCACCACAAAAGTTGTTCTACCTGCTTTCTGGGCTGAGATGGGGAACCGCTGAATTTTGGAGTCGGCTGGTGGCAAAATGTTCCAAACACACCCCCTGCACAACTCCACCGGGGAAGGTGCCAGACAGGAGTTCTCCTGGTAGTTTTTACATTGATCCAGTAGGCATCTGAAAGATACCACTAAAGATGTTCTACCTGCTTTCTGGGCTGAGATGGGGAACCGCTGAATTTTGGACTCGGCTGGTGACAAAATGTTCCAAACACACCCCATGCACAACTCCACCGGGGAAGGTGCCAGACAGGAGTTCTCCTGGTAGTTTTTACATTGCTCTGGTAGGCATCTGAAAGACACCACAAAAGTTGTTCTACCTGCTTTCTGGGCTGAGATGTGGAACCGCTGAATTTTGGACTCGGCCGGTGACAAAATGTTCCAAACACACCCCATGCACAACTCCACCGGGGAAGGTGCCAGACAGGAGTTCTCTTAGTAGTTTTTACACTACCTTGGTAGGCATCTGAAAGACACCACAAAAGTTGTTCTACCTGCTTTCTGGGCTGAGATGGGGAACCGCTGAATTTTGGAGTCGGCTGGTGACAAAATGTTCCAAACACACCCCATGCACAACTCCACCGGGGAAGGTGCCAGACAGGAGTTCTCTTGGCAGTTTTTACACTGCCTTGGTAGGCAGCTGAAAGACACCACAAAAGTTGTTCTACCTGCTTTCTGGGCTGAGATGGGGAACCGCTGAATTTTGGACTCGGCCGGTGACAAAATGTTCCAAACACACCCCATGCACAACTCCACCGGGGAAGGTGCCAGACAGGAGTTCTCCTGGTAGTTTTTACATTGATCCGGTAGGCATCTGAAAGATACCACAAAAGATGTTCTACCTGCTTTCTGGGCTGAGATGGGGAACCGCTGAATTTTGGACTCGGCTGGTGACAAAATGTTCCAAAGACACCCCATGCACAACTCCACCGGGGAAGGTGCCAGACAGGAGTTCTCCTGGTAGTTTTTACATTGCTCCGGTAGGCATCTGAAAGACACCACAAAAGTTGTTCTACCTGCTTTCTGGGCTGAGATGGGGAACCGCTGAATTTTGGAGTCGGCCGGTGACAAAATGTTCCAAACACACCCCATGCACAACTCCACCGGGGAAGGTGCCAGACAGGAGTTCTCTTGGTAGTTTTTACACTACCTTGGTAGGCATCTAAAAGACACCACAAAAGTTGTTCTACCTGCTTTCTGGGCTGAGATGGGGAACCGCTGAATTTTGGACTCGGCTGGTGACAAAATGTTCCAAACACACCCCCTGCACAACTCCACCGGGGAAGGTGCCAGACAGGAGTTCTCCTGGTAGTTTTTACGTTGCTCCGGTAGGCATCTGAAAGACACCACAAAAGATGTTCTACCTGCTTTCTGGGCTGAGATGGGGAACCGCTGAATTTTGGACTCGGCCGGTGACAAAATGTTCCAAACACACCCCATGCACAACTCCACCGGGGAAGGTGCCAGACAGGAGTTCTCCTGGTAGTTTTTACATTGCTCCGGTAGGCATCTGAAAGACACCACAAAAGTTGTTCTACCTGCTTTCTGGGCTGAGATGGGGAATCGCTGAATTTTGGAGTCGGCTGGTGACAAAATGTTCCAAACACACCCCATGCACAACTCCACCGGGGAAGGTGCCAGACAGGGGTTCTCCTGGTAGTTTTTACACTACCTTGGTAGGCATCTGAAAGACACCACAAAAGTTGTTCTACCTGCTTTCTGGGCTGAGATGGGGAATCGCTAAATTTTGGACTCGGCCGGTGACAAAGTGTTCCAAACACACCCCATGCACAACTCCACCGGGGAAGGTGCCAGACAGGAGTTCTCTTAGTAGTTTTTACACTACCTTGGTAGGCATCTGAAAGACACCACAAAAGTTGTTCTACCTGCTTTCTGGGCTGAGATGGGGAACCGCTGAATTTTGGAGTCGGCTGGTGACAAAATGTTCCAAACACACCCCATGCACAACTCCACCACGGAAGGAGCCAGACAGGACTTCTCCTGGTAGTTTTTACATTGCTCCGGTAGGCATCTGAAAGACACCACAAAAGTTGTTCTACCTGCTTTCTGGGCTGAGATAGGGAACCGCTGAATTTTGGAGTCGGCTGGTGACAAAATGTTCCAAACACACCCCCTGCACAACTCCACCGGGGAAGGTGCCAGACAGGAGTTCTCCTGGTAGTTTTTACATTGATCCGGTAGGCATCTGAAAGACACCACAAAAGTTGTTCTACCTGCTTTCTGGGCTGAGATGGGGAACCGCTGAATTTTGGAGTCGGCCGGTGACAAAATGTTCCACAGACACCCCATGCACAACTCCACCGGGGAAGGTGCCAGGAACGAATTCTGTTGGTAGTTTTTACACTACCTTGGTAGGCAGCTGAAAGGCACAAGAAAAGTTGTTGTACCTGCTTTGTGGGCTGAGATGGGGAACCGCTGAATTTTGGAGTCGGCCGTTGACAAAATGTTCCAAACACACCCCATGCACAACTCCACCGGGGAAGGTGCCAGACAGGAGTTCTCCTGGTAGTTTTTACACTACCTTGGTAGGCATCTGAAAGACACCACAAAAGTTGTTCTTCCTGCTTTCTGGGCTGAGATGGGGAACCGCTGAATTTTGGAGTCGGCCGGTGACAAAATGTTCCAAACACACCCCATGCACAACTCCACCACGGAAGGTGCCAGACAGGAGTTCTCTTGGTAGTTTTTACACTACCTTGGTAGGCATCTAAATGACACCACAAAAGATGTTCTACCTGCTTTCTGGGCTGAGATGGGGAACCGCTGAATTTTGGACTCGGCCGGTGACAAAATGTTCCAAACACACCCCATGCACAACTCCACCGGGGAAGGTGCCAGACAGGAGTTCTCCTGGTAGTTTTTACATTGCTCCGGTAGGCATCTGAAAGACACCACAAAAGTTGTTCTACCTGCTTTCTGGGCTGAGATGGGGAACAGCTGAATTTTGGACTCGGCCGGTGACAAAATGTTCCAAACACACCCCATGCACAACTCCACCGGGGAAGGTGCCAGACAGGAGTTCTCCTGGTAGTTTTTACATTGCTCCGGTAGGCATCTGAAAGACACCACAAAAGTTGTTCTACCTGCTTTCTGGGCTGAGATGGGGAACCGCTGAATTTTGGACTCGGCCGTTGACAAAATGTTCCAAACACACCCCATGCACAACTCCACCGGGGAAGGTGCCAGACAGGAGTTCTCTTGGTAGTTTTTACACTACCTTGGTAGGCAGCTGAAAGACACCACAAAAGTTGTTCTACCTGCTTTCTGGGCTGAGATAGGGAACCGCTGAATTTTGGAGTCGGCTGGTGACAAAATGTTCCAAACACACCCCCTGCACAACTCCACCGGGGAAGGTGCCAGACAGGAGTTCTCCTGGTAGTTTTTACATTGCTCAGGTAGGCATCTGAAAGACACCACAAAAGTTGTTCTACCTGCTTTCTGGGCTGAGATGGGGAACAGCTGAATTTTGGACTCGGCTGGTGACAAAATGTTCCAAACACACCCCATGCACAACTGCACCGGGGAAGGTGCCAGACAGGAGTTCTCCTGGTAGTTTTTACACTACCTTGGTAGGCATCTGAAAGACACCACAAAAGTTGTTCTACCTGCTTTCTGGGCTGAGATGGGGAACCGCTGAATTTTGGACTCGGCCGGTGACAAAATGTTCCAAACACACCCCATGCACAACTCCACCGGGGAAGGTGCCAGACAGGAGTTCTCTTGGTAGTTTTTACAGTACCTTGGTAGGCATTTGAAAGGCACCACAAAAGTTGTTCTTCCTGCTTTCTGGGCTGAGATGGGGAACCGCTGAATTTTGGAGTCGGCCGGTGACAAAATGTTCCAAACACACCCCATGCACAACTCCACCACGGAAGGTGCCAGACAGGAGTTCTCTTGGTAGTTTTTACACTACCTTGGTAGGCATCTGAAAGGCACCACAAAAGTTGTTCTACCTGCTTTCTGGGCTGAGATGGGGAAACGCTGAATTTTGGACTCGGCCGGTGACAAAATGTTCCAAACACACCCCATGCACAACTCCACCGGGGAAGGTGCCAGACAGGAGTTCTCCTGGTAGTTTTTACACTACCTTGGTAGGCATCTGAAAGACACCACAAAAGTTGTTCTACCTGCTTTCTGGGCTGAGATGGGGAACCGCTGAATTTTGGACTCGGCTGGTGACAAAATGTTCCAAACACACCCCATGCACAACTCCACCGGGGAAGGTGCCAGACAGGAGTTCTCTTGGTAGTTTTTACACTACCTTGGTAGGCATCTGAAAGACACCACAAAAGTTGTTCTACCTGCTTTCTGGGCTGAGATGGGGAAACGCTGAATTTTGGACTCGGCTGGTGACAAAATGTTCTAAACACACCCCATGCACAACTCCACCGGGGAAGGTGCCAGACAGGAGTTCTCCTGGTAGTTTTTACACTACCTTGGTAGGCATCTGAAAGACACCACAAAAGTTGTTCTACCTGCTTTCTGGGCTGAGATGGGGAATCGCTGAATTTTGGAGTCGGCCGGTGACAAAATGTTCCAAACACACCCCATGCACAACTCCACCGGGGAAGGTGCCAGACAGGAGTTCTCTTCGTAGTTTTTACACTACCTTGGTAGGCATCTGAAAGACACCACAAAAGTTGTTCTACCTGCTTTCTGGGCTGAGATGGGGAACAGCTGAATTTTGGACTCGGCCGGTGACAAAATGTTCCAAACACACCCCCTGCACAACTCCACTGGGGAAGGTGCCAGACAGGAGTTCTCCTGGTAGTTTTTACATTGCACCGGTAGCATCTGAAAGACACCACAAAAGTTGTTCTACCTGCTTTCTGGGCTGAGATGGGGAACCGCTGATTTTTGGAGTCGGCCGGTGACAAAATGTTTCACAGACACCCCATGCACAACTCCACCGGGGAAGGTGCCAGACAGGAGTTCTCCTGGTGGTTTTTACACTACCTTGGTAGGCATTTGAAAGGCACCACAAAAGTTGTTCTACCTGCTTTCTGGGCTGAAATGGGGAACCGCTGAATTTTGGACTCGGCTGGTGACAAAATGTTCCAAACACACCCCCTGCACAACTCCACCGGGGAAGGTGCCAGACAGGAGTTCTCTTGGTAGTTTTTACATTGATCCGGTAGGCAGCTGAAAGGCACCACAAAAGATGTTCTACCTGCTTTTCTGGGCTGAGATGGGGAACCGCTGAATTTTGGACTCGGCTGGTGACAAAATGTTCCAAACACACCCCATGCACAACTCCACCGGGGAAGGTGCCAGACAGGAGTTCTCTTAGTAGTTTTTACACTACCTTGGTAGGCATCTGAAAGGCACCACAAAAGTTGTTCTACCTGCTTTCTGGGCTGAGATGGGGAACCGCTGAATTTTGGAGTCGGCTGGTGGCAAAATGTTCCAAACACACCCCCTGCACAACTCCACCGGGGAAGGTGCCAGACAGGAGTTCTCCTGGTAGTTTTTACACTACCTTGGTAGGCATCTGAAAGACACCACAAAAGTTGTTCTACCTGCTTTCTGGGCTGAGATGGGGAACCGCTGAATTTTGGACTCGGCCGGTGACAAAATGTTCCAAACACACCCCATGCACAACTCCACCGGGGAAGGTGCCAGAGAGGAGTTCTCTTAGTAGTTTTTACACTACCTTGGTAGGCATCTGAAAGACACCACAAAAGTTGTTCTACCTGCTTTCTGGGCTGAGATGGGGAAACGCTGAATTTTGGATTCGGCTGGTGACAAAATGTTCCAAACACACCCCATGCACAACTCCACCGGGGAAGGTGCCAGACAGGAGTTCTCATGGTAGTTTTTACACTACCTTGGTAGGCATCTGAAAGACACCACAAAAGTTGTTCTTCCTGCTTTCTGGGCTGAGATGGGGAACCGCTGAATTTTGGAGTCGGCCGGTGACAAAATGTTCCAAAACACACCCCATGCACAACTCCACCACGGAAGGTGCCAGACAGGAGTTCTCTTGGTAGTTTTTACACTACCTTGGTAGGCATCTAAAAGACACCACAAAAGATGTTCTACCTGCTTTCTGGGCTGAGATGGGGAACCGCTGAATTTTGGACTCGGCCGGTGACAAAATGTTCCAAACACACCCCATGCACAACTCCACCGGGGAAGGTGCCAGACAGGAGTTCTCCTGGTAGTTTTTACATTGCTCCGGTAGGCATCTGAAAGACACCACAAAAGTTGTTCTACCTGCTTTCTGGGCTGAGATGGGGAACAGCTGAATTTTGGACTCGGCCGGTGACAAAATGTTCCAAACACACCCCATGCACAACTCCACCGGGGAAGGTGCCAGACAGGAGTTCTCCTGGTAGTTTTTACATTGCTCCGGTAGGCCATCTGAAAGACACCACAAAAGTTGTTCTACCTGCTTTCTGGGCTGAGATGGGGAAACCGCTGAATTTTGGACTCGGCCGTTGACAAAATGTTCCAAACACACCCCATGCACAACTCCACCGGGGAAGGTGCCAGACAGGAGTTCTCTTGGTAGTTTTTACACTACCTTGGTAGGCATCTGAAAGACACCACAAAAGTTGTTCTACCTGCTTTGTGGGCTGAGATGGGGAACCGCTGAATTTTGGAGTCGGCTGGGTGACAAAATGTTCCAAACACACCCCATGCACAACTCCACCGGGGAAGGTGCCAGACAGGAGTTCTCCTGGTAGTTTTTACACTACCTTGGTAGGCATCTGAAAGACACCACAAAAGTTGTTCTTCCTGCTTTCTGGGCTGAGATGGGGAACCGCTGAATTTTGGAGTCGGCCGGTGACAAAATGTTCCAAACACACCCCATGCACAACTCCACCACGGAAGGTGCCAGACAGGAGTTCTCTTGGTAGTTTTTACACTACCTTGGTAGGCATCTAAAAGACACCACAAAAGATGTTCTACCTGCTTTCTGGGCTGAGATGGGGAACCGCTGAATTTTGGACTCGGCCGGTGACAAAATGTTCCAAACACACCCCATGCACAACTCCACCGGGGAAGGTGCCAGACAGGAGTTCTCCTGGTAGTTTTTACATTGCTCCGGTAGGCATCTGAAAGACACCACAAAAGTTGTTCTACCTGCTTTCTGGGCTGAGATGGGGAACAGCTGAATTTTGGACTCGGCCGGTGACAAAATGTTCCAAACACACCCCCTGCACAACTCCACCGGGGAAGGTGCCAGACAGGAGTTCTCCTGGTAGTTTTTACATTGCTCCGGTAGGCATCTGAAAGACACCACAAAAGTTGTTCTACCTGCTTTCTGGGCTGAGATGGGGAACCGCTGAATTTTGGACTCGGCCGTTGACAAAATGTTCCAAACACACCCCATGCACAACTCCACCGGGGAAGGTGCCAGACAGGAGTTCTCTTGGTAGTTTTTACACTACCTTGGTAGGCAGCTGAAAGACACCACAAAAGTTGTTCTACCTGCTTTCTGGGCTGAGATAGGGAACCGCTGAATTTTGGAGTCGGCTGGTGACAAAATGTTCCAAACACACCCCCTGCACAACTCCACCGGGGAAGGTGCCAGACAGGAGTTCTCCTGGTAGTTTTTACATTGCTCAGGTAGGCATCTGAAAGACACCACAAAAGTTGTTCTACCTGCTTTCTGGGC
The DNA here is from genome assembly GCF_023634085.1 of Falco cherrug. Taxonomy (NCBI): domain Eukaryota; kingdom Metazoa; phylum Chordata; class Aves; order Falconiformes; family Falconidae; genus Falco; species Falco cherrug. The sequence continues at coordinate 94,120,993 of NC_073701.1, read as the reverse complement.
TGAGATGGGGAACAGCTGAATTTTGGACTCGGCTGGTGACAAAATGTTCCAAACACACCCCATGCACAACTCCACCACGGAAGGTGCCAGACAGGAGTTCTCCTGGTAGTTTTTACACTACCTTGGTAGGCATCTGAAAGACACCACAAAAGTTGTTCTACCTGCTTTCTGGGCTGAGATGGGGAATCGCTGAATTTTGGACTCGGCCGGTGACAAAATGTTCCAAACACACCCCATGCACAACTCCACCGGGGAAGGTGCCAGACAGGAGTTCTCTTAGTAGTTTTTACACTACCTTGGTAGGCATCTGAAAGACACCACAAAAGTTGTTCTACCTGCTTTCTGGGCTGAGATGGGGAAACGCTGAATTTTGGAGTCGGCTGGTGACAAAATGTTCCAAACACACCCCATGCACAACTCCACCGGGGAAGGTGCCAGACAGGAGTTCTCTTGGTAGTTTTTACAGTACCTTGGTAGGCATTTGAAAGGCACCACAAAAGTTGTTCTTCCTGCTTTCTGGGCTGAGATGGGGAACCGCTGAATTTTGGAGTCGGCCGGTGACAAAATGTTCCAAACACACCCCATGCACAACTCCACCGGGGAAGGTGCCAGACAGGAGTTCTCTTGGTAGTTTTTACACTACCTTGGTAGGCATCTAAAAGACACCACAAAAGATGTTCTACCTGCTTTCTGGGCTGAGATGGGGAACCGCTGAATTTTGGACTCGGCCGGTGACAAAATGTTCCAAACACACCCCCTGCACAACTCCACCGGGGAAGGTGCCAGACAGGAGTTCTCCTGGTAGTTTTTACATTGCTCCGGTAGGCATCTGAAAGACACCACAAAAGTTGTTCTACCTGCTTTCTGGGCTGAGATGGGGAACCGCTGAATTTTGGACTCGGCTGGTGACAAAATGTTCCAAACACACCCCCTGCACAACTCCACCGGGGAAGGTGCCAGACAGGAGTTCTCCTGGTAGTTTTTACATTGCTCCGGTAGGCATCTGAAAGACACCACAAAAGTTGTTCTACCTGCTTTCTGGGCTGAGATGGGGAACAGCTGAATTTTGGACTCGGCTGGTGACAAAATGTTCCAAACACACCCCATGCACAACTCCACCGGGGAAGGTGCCAGACAGGAGTTCTCCTGGTAGTTTTTACACTACCTTGGTAGGCATCTGAAAGACACCACAAAAGTTGTTCTACCTGCTTTCTGGGCTGAGATGGGGAATCGCTAAATTTTGGACTCGGCCGGTGACAAAGTGTTCCAAACACACCCCCTGCACAACTCCACCGGGGAAGGTGCCAGACAGGAGTTCTCTTAGTAGTTTTTACACTACCTTGGTAGGCATCTGAAAGGCACCACAAAAGTTGTTCTACCTGCTTTCTGGGCTGAGATGGGGAACCGCTGAATTTTGGAGTCGGCTGGTGGCAAAATGTTCCAAACACACCCCCTGCACAACTCCACCGGGGAAGGTGCCAGACAGGAGTTCTCCTGGTAGTTTTTACACTACCTTGGTAGGCATCTGAAAGACACCACAAAAGTTGTTCTACCTGCTTTCTGGGCTGAGATGGGGAATCGCTAAATTTTGGACTCGGCCGGTGACAAAGTGTTCCAAACACACCCCCTGCACAACTCCACCGGGGAAGGTGCCAGACAGGAGTTCTCTTAGTAGTTTTTACACTCCCTTGGTAGGCATCTGAAAGACACCACAAAAGTTGTTCTACCTGCTTTCTGGGCTGAGATGGGGAACCGCTGAATTTTGGACTCGGCTGGTGACAAAATGTTCCAAACACACCCCATGCACAACTCCACCGGGGAAGGTGCCAGACAGGAGTTCTCCTGGAAGTTTTTACATTGCTCCGGTAGGCATCTGAAAGACACCACAAAAGTTGTTCTACCTGCTTTCTGGGCTGAGATGGGGAACCGCTGAATTTTGGACTCGGCTGGTGACAAAATGTTCCAAACACACCCCCTGCACAACTCCACCGGGGAAGGTGCCAGACAGGAGTTCTCCTGGTAGTTTTTACATTGCTCCGGTAGGCATCTGAAAGACACCACAAAAGTTGTTCTACCTGCTTTCTGGGCTGAGATGGGGAACAGCTGAATTTTGGACTCGGCTGGTGACAAAATGTTCCAAACACACCCCATGCACAACTCCACCGGGGAAGGTGCCAGACAGGAGTTCTCCTGGTAGTTTTTACACTACCTTGGTAGGCATCTGAAAGACACCACAAAAGTTGTTCTACCTGCTTTCTGGGCTGAGATGGGGAATCGCTAAATTTTGGACTCGGCCGGTGACAAAGTGTTCCAAACACACCCCCTGCACAACTCCACCGGGGAAGGTGCCAGACAGGAGTTCTCTTAGTAGTTTTTACACTACCTTGGTAGGCATCTGAAAGACACCACAAAAGTTGTTCTACCTGCTTTCTGGGCTGAGATGGGGAACCGCTGAATTTTGGACTCGGCTGGTGGCAAAATGTTCCAAACACACCCCCTGCACAACTCCACCGGGGAAGGTGCCAGACAGGAGTTCTCCTGGTAGTTTTTACACTACCTTGGTAGGCATCTGAAAGACACCACAAAAGTTGTTCTACCTGCTTTCTGGGCTGAGATGGGGAACCGCTGAATTTTGGACTCGGCCGGTGACAAAATGTTCCAAACACACCCCATGCACAACTCCACCGGGGAAGGTGCCAGACAGGAGTTCTCTTAGTAGTTTTTACACTACCTTGGTAGGCATCTGAAAGACACCACAAAAGTTGTTCTACCTGCTTTCTGGGCTGAGATGGGGAAACGCTGAATTTTGGAGTCGGCTGGTGACAAAATGTTCCAAACACACCCCATGCACAACTCCACCGGGGAAGGTGCCAGACAGGAGTTCTCATGGTAGTTTTTACACTACCTTGGTAGGCATCTGAAAGACACCACAAAAGTTGTTCTACCTGCTTTCTGGGCTGAGATGGGGAATCGCTGAATTTTGGAGTCGGCCGGTGACAAAATGTTCCAAACACACCCCATGCACAACTCCACCGGGGAAGGTGCCAGACAGGAGTTCTCCTGGTAGTTTTTACACTACCTTGGTAGGCAGCTGAAAGACACCACAAAAGTTGTTCTACCTGCTTTCTGGGCTGAGATGGGGAACCGCTGAATTTTGGAGTCGGCTGGTGACAAAATGTTCCAAACACACCCCATGCACAACTCCACCGGGGAAGGTGCCAGACAGGAGTTCTCCTGGTAGTTTTTACACTACCTTGGTAGGCATCTGAAAGACACCACAAAAGTTGTTCTTCCTGCTTTCTGGGCTGAGATGGGGAACCGCTGAATTTTGGAGTCGGCCGGTGACAAAATGTTCCAAACACACCCCATGCACAACTCCACCGGGGAAGGTGCCAGACAGGAGTTCTCTTGGTAGTTTTTACACTACCTTGGTAGGCATCTAAAAGACACCACAAAAGATGTTCTACCTGCTTTCTGGGCTGAGATGGGGAACCGCTGAATTTTGGACTCGGCCGGTGACAAAATGTTCCAAACACACCCCATGCACAACTCCACCGGGGAAGGTGCCAGACAGGAGTTCTCCTGGTAGTTTTTACATTGCTCCGGTAGGCATCTGAAAGACACCACAAAAGTTGTTCTACCTGCTTTCTGGGCTGAGATGGGGAACAGCTGAATTTTGGACTCGGCCGGTGACAAAATGTTCCAAACACACCCCATGCACAACTCCACCGGGGAAGGTGCCAGACAGGAGTTCTCCTGGTAGTTTTTACATTGCTCCGGTAGGCATCTGAAAGACACCACAAAAGTTGTTCTACCTGCTTTCTGGGCTGAGATGGGGAACCGCTGAATTTTGGACTCGGCCGTTGACAAAATGTTCCAAACACACCCCATGCACAACTCCACCGGGGAAGGTGCCAGACAGGAGTTCTCTTGGTAGTTTTTACACTACCTTGGTAGGCAGCTGAAAGACACCACAAAAGTTGTTCTACCTGCTTTCTGGGCTGAGATAGGGAACCGCTGAATTTTGGAGTCGGCTGGTGACAAAATGTTCCAAACACACCCCCTGCACAACTCCACCGGGGAAGGTGCCAGACAGGAGTTCTCCTGGTAGTTTTTACATTGCTCAGGTAGGCATCTGAAAGACACCACAAAAGTTGTTCTACCTGCTTTCTGGGCTGAGATGGGGAACCGCTGAATTTTGGACTCGGCCGGTGACAAAATGTTCCAAACACACCCCATGCACAACTCCACCGGGGAAGGTGCCAGGAACGAATTCTCCTGGTAGTTTTTACACTACCTTGGTAGGCAGCTGAAAGGCACAAGAAAAGTTGTTGTACCTGCTTTGTGGGCTGTGATGGGGAACCGCTGAATTTTGGAGTCGGCTGGTGACAGAATGTTCCAAACACACCCCATGCACAACTCCACCACGGAAGGTGCCAGAAAGGAGTTCTCTTGGTAGTTTTTACATTACCTTGGTAGGCATCTGAAAGGCACCACAAAAGTTGTTCTACCTGCTTTCTGGGCTGAGATGGGGAATCGCTGAATTTTGGACTCGGCTGGTGACAAAATGTTCCAAACACACCCCATGCACAACTCCACCACGGAAGGTGCCAGAAACGAGTTCTGTTGGTAGTTTTTACACTACCTTGGTAGGCATCTGAAAGACACCACAAAAGTTGTTCTACCTGCTTTCTGGGCTGAGATGGGGAATCGCTGAATTTTGGACTCGGCCGGTGACAAAATGTTCCAAACACACCCCCTGCACAACTCCACCGGGGAAGGTGCCAGAAAGGAGTCCTCCTGGTAGTTTTTACACTACCTTGGTAGGCATCTGAAAGACACCACAAAAGTTGTTCTACCTGCTTTCTGGGCTGAGATGGGGAAACGCTGAATTTTGGAGTCGGCCGTTGACAAAATGTTCCAAACACACCCCATGCACAACTCCACCGGGGAAGGTGCCAGACAGGAGTTCTCCTGGTAGTTTTTACATTGCTCCGGTAGGCATCTGAAAGACACCACAAAAGTTGTTCTACCTGCTTTCTGGGCTGAGATGGGGAATCGCTGAATTTTGGAGTCGGCCGGTGACAAAATGTTCCAAACACACCCCATGCACAACTCCACCGGGGAAGGTGCCAGACAGGAGTTCTCCTGGTAGTTTTTACATTGCTCCGGTAGGCATCTGAAAGACACCACAAAAGTTGTTCTACCTGCTTTCTGGGCTGAGATGGGGAAACGCTGAATTTTGGAGTCGGCTGGTGACAAAATGTTCAAAACACACCCCATGCACAACTCCACCGGGGAAGGTGCCAGACAGGAGTTCTCCTGGTAGTTTTTACACTACCTTGGTAGGCATTTGAAAGACACCACAGAAGTTGTTCTACCTGCTTTCTGGGCTGAGATGGGGAATCGCTGAATTTTGGACTCGGCCGGTGACAAAATGTTCCAAAGACACCCCCTGCACAACTCCACCGGGGAAGGTGCCAGACAGGAGTTCTCTTAGTAGTTTTTACACTACCTTGGTAGGCAGCTGAAAGACACCACAAAAGTTGTTCTACCTGCTTTCTGGGCTGAGATGGGGAAACGCTGAATTTTGGACTTGGCGGGTGACAAAATGTTCCAAACACACCCCATGCACAACTCCACCGGGGAAGGTGCCAGACAGGAGTTCTCCTGGTAGTTTTTACATTGCTCCGGTAGGCATCTGAAAGACACCACAAAAGTTGTTCTACCTGCTTTCTGGGCTGAGATGGGGAAACGCTGAATTTTGGACTCGGCCGGTGACAAAATGTTCCAAACACACCCCATGCACAACTCCACCGGGGAAGGTGCCAGACAGGAGTTCTCCTGGTAGTTTTTACATTGCTCCGGTAGGCATCTGAAAGACACCACAAAAGTTGTTCTACCTGCTTTCTGGGCTGAGATGGGGAACCGCTGAATTTTGGACTCGGCCGTTGACAAAATGTTCCAAACACACCCCATGCACAACTCCACCGGGGAAGGTGCCAGACAGGAGTTCTCTTGGTAGTTTTTACACTACCTTGGTAGGCAGCTGAAAGACACCACAAAAGTTGTTCTACCTGCTTTCTGGGCTGAGATAGGGAACCGCTGAATTTTGGAGTCGGCTGGTGACAAAATGTTCCAAACACACCCCCTGCACAACTCCACCGGGGAAGGTGCCAGACAGGAGTTCTCCTGGTAGTTTTTACATTGCTCAGGTAGGCATCTGAAAGACACCACAAAAGTTGTTCTACCTGCTTTCTGGGCTGAGATGGGGAACAGCTGAATTTTGGACTCGGCTGGTGACAAAATGTTCCAAACACACCCCATGCACAACTCCACCACGGAAGGTGCCAGACAGGAGTTCTCCTGGTAGTTTTTACATTGCTCAGGTAGGCATCTGAAAGACACCACAAAAGTTGTTCTACCTGCTTTCTGGGCTGAGATGGGGAACAGCTGAATTTTGGACTCGGCTGGTGACAAAATGTTCCAAACACACCCCATGCACAACTCCACCGGGGAAGGTGCCAGACAGGAGTTCTCCTGGTAGTTTTTACATTGATCCGGTAGGCAGCTGAAAGGCACCACAAAAGTTGTTCTACCTGCTTTCTGGGCTGAGATGGGGAACCGCTGAATTTTGGACTCGGCCGGTGACAAAATGTTCCAAACACACCCCCTGCACAACTCCACCGGGGAAGGTGCCAGACAGGAGTTCTCTTAGTAGTTTTTACACTACCTTGGTAGGCATCTGAAAGACACCACAAAAGTTGTTCTACCTGCTTTCTGGGCTGAGATGGGGAAACGCTGAATTTTGGACTCGGCTGGTGACAAAATGTTCCAAACACACCCCCTGCACAACTCCACCGGGGAAGGTGCCAGACAGGAGTTCTCCTGGTAGTTTTTACACTACCTTGGTAGGCATCTGAAAGACACCACAAAAGTTGTTCTACCTGCTTTCTGGGCTGAGATGGGGAACCGCTGAATTTTGGACTCGGCCGGTGACAAAATGTTCCAAACACACCCCATGCACAACTCCACCGGGGAAGGTGCCAGACAGGAGTTCTCCTGGTAGTTTTTACACTACCTTGGTAGGCATCTGAAAGACACCACAAAAGTTGTTCTACCTGCTTTCTGGGCTGAGATGGGGAACAGTTGAATTTTGGACTCGGCTGGTGATAAAATGTTCCAAACACACCCCCTGCACAACTCCACCGGGGAAGGTGCCAGACAGGAGTTCTCCTGGTAGTTTTTACATTGCTCTGGTAGGCATCTGAAAGACACCACAAAAGTTGTTCTACCTGCTTTCTGGGCTGAGATGGGGAACCGCTGAATTTTGGAGTCGGCCGGTGACAAAATGTTTCACAGACACCCCATGCACAACTCCACCGGGGAAGGTGCCAGGAACGAATTCTGTTGGTAGTTTTTACACTACCTAGGTAGGCAGCTGAAAGGCACAAGAAAAGAAGTTGTACCTGCTTTGTGGGCTGAGATGGGGAACCGCTGAATTTTGGAGTCGGCTGGTGGCAAAATGTTCCAAACACACCCCCTGCACAACTCCACCGGGGAAGGTGCCAGACAGGAGTTCTCCTGGTAGTTTTTACATTGATCCGGTAGGCATCTGAAAGACACCACAAAAGTTGTTCTACCTGCTTTCTGGGCTGAGATGGGGAACCGCTGAATTTTGGACTCGGCCGGTGACAAAATGTTCCAAACACACCCCATGCACAACTCCACCGGGGAAGGTGCCAGACAGGAGTTCTCCTGGTAGTTTTTACATTGCTCCGGTAGGCATCTGAAAGACACCACAAAAGTTGTTCTACCTGCTTTCTGGGCTGAGATGGGGAACCGCTGAATTTTGGACTCGGCCGTTGACAAAATGTTCCAAACACACCCCATGCACAACTCCACCGGGGAAGGTGCCAGACAGGAGTTCTCTTGGTAGTTTTTACACTACCTTGGTAGGCAGCTGAAAGACACCACAAAAGTTGTTCTACCTGCTTTCTGGGCTGAGATGGGGAAACGCTGAATTTTGGAGTCGGCTGGTGACAAAATGTTCCAAACACACCCCCTGCACAACTCCACCGGGGAAGGTGCCAGACAGGAGTTCTCCTGGTAGTTTTTACATTGCTCAGGTAGGCATCTGAAAGACACCACAAAAGTTGTTCTACCTGCTTTCTGGGCTGAGATGGGGAACAGCTGAATTTTGGACTCGGCTGGTGACAAAATGTTCCAAACACACCCCATGCACAACTCCACCACGGAAGGTGCCAGACAGGAGTTCTCCTGGTAGTTTTTACATTGCTCAGGTAGGCATCTGAAAGACACCACAAAAGTTGTTCTACCTGCTTTCTGGGCTGAGATGGGGAAACGCTGAATTTTGGACTCGGCCGGTGACAAAATGTTCCAAACACACCCCATGCACAACTCCACCGGGGAAGGTGCCAGACAGGAGTTCTCCTGGTAGTTTTTACATTGCTCCGGTAGGCATCTGAAAGACACCACAAAAGTTGTTCTACCTGCTTTCTGGGCTGAGATGGGGAACCGCTGAATTTTGGACTCGGCCGTTGACAAAATGTTCCAAACACACCCCATGCACAACTCCACCGGGGAAGGTGCCAGACAGGAGTTCTCTTGGTAGTTTTTACACTACCTTGGTAGGCATCTGAAAGACACCACAAAAGTTGTTCTACCTGCTTTCTGGGCTGAGATAGGGAACCGCTGAATTTTGGAGTCGGCTGGTGACAAAATGTTCCAAACACACCCCCTGCACAACTCCACCGGGGAAGGTGCCAGACAGGAGTTCTCCTGGTAGTTTTTACATTGCTCAGGTAGGCATCTGAAAGACACCACAAAAGTTGTTCTACCTGCTTTCTGGGCTGAGATGGGGAACAGCTGAATTTTGGACTCGGCTGGTGACAAAATGTTCCAAACACACCCCATGCACAACTCCACCACGGAAGGTGCCAGACAGGAGTTCTCCTGGTAGTTTTTACATTGCTCAGGTAGGCATCTGAAAGACACCACAAAAGTTGTTCTACCTGCTTTCTGGGCTGAGATGGGGAACAGCTGAATTTTGGACTCGGCTGGTGACAAAATGTTCCAAACACACCCCATGCACAACTCCACCGGGGAAGGTGCCAGACAGGAGTTCTCCTGGTAGTTTTTACATTGCTCCGGTAGGCATCTGAAAGATACCACAAAAGATGTTCTACCTGCTTTCTGGGCTGAGATGGGGAACCGCTGAATTTTGGACTCGGCCGGTGACAAAATGTTCCAAACACACCCCCTGCACAACTCCACCACGGAAGGTGCCAGAAAGGAGTTCTCCTGGTAGTTTTTACACTACCTTGGTAGGCAGCTGAAAGACACCACAAAAGTTGTTCTACCTGCTTTCTGGGCTGAGATGGGGAAACGCTGAATTTTGGACTCGGCTGGTGACAAAATGTTCCAAACACACCCCCTGCACAACTCCACCGGGGAAGGTGCCAGACAGGAGTTCTCCTGGTAGTTTTTACACTACCTTGGTAGGCATCTGAAAGACACCACAAAAGTTGTTCTACCTGCTTTCTGGGCTGAGATGGGGAATCGCTGAATTTTGGACTCGGCCGGTGACAAAATGTTCCAAACACACCCCATGCACAACTCCACCGGGGAAGGTGCCAGACAGGAGTTCTCTTGGTAGTTTTTACACTACCTTGGTAGGCATCTGAAAGACACCACAAAAGTTGTTCTACCTGCTTTGTGGGCTGAGATGGGGAACAGTTGAATTTTGGACTCGGCTGGTGATAAAATGTTCCAAACACACCCCCTGCACAACTCCACCGGGGAAGGTGCCAGACAGGAGTTCTCCTGGTAGTTTTTACATTGCTCCGGTAGGCATCTGAAAGACACCACAAAAGTTGTTCTACCTGCTTTCTGGGCTGAGATGGGGAACCGCTGAATTTTGGAGTCGGCCGGTGACAAAATGTTTCACAGACACCCCATGCACAACTCCACCGGGGAAGGTGCCAGGAACGAATTCTGTTGGTAGTTTTTGCACTACCTAGGTAGGCAGCTGAAAGGCACAAGAAAAGAAGTTGTACCTGCTTTGTGGGCTGAGATGGGGAACCGCTGAATTTTGGAGTCGGCTGGTGGCAAAATGTTCCAAACACACCCCCTGCACAACTCCACCGGGGAAGGTGCCAGACAGGAGTTCTCCTGGTAGTTTTTACATTGCTCCGGTAGGCATCTGAAAGACACCACAAAAGTTGTTCTACCTGCTTTCTGGGCTGAGATGGGGAATCGCTGAATTTTGGACTCGGCCGGTGACAAAATGTTCCAAACACACCCCATGCACAACTCCACTAGCGAAGGTGCCAGGGACGAGCTCTGTTGGTAGTTTTTACATTGCTCTGGTAGGCATCAAAAGGACACCACAAAAGTTGTTCTACCTGCTTTCTGGGCTGAGATGGGGAATCGCTGAATTTTGGAGTCGGCTGGTGACAAAATGTTCCAAACACACCCCCTGCACAACTCCACCGGGGAAGGTGCCAGACAGGAGTTCTCCTGGTAGTTTTTACATTGCTCCGGTAGGCATCTGAAAGACACCACAAAAGTTGTTCTACCTGCTTTCTGGGCTGAGATGGGGAATCGCTGAATTTTGGACTCGGCCGGTGACAAAATGTTCCAAACACACCCCATGCACAACTCCACCGGGGAAGGTGCCAGACAGGAGTTCTCCTGGTAGTTTTTACACTACCTTGGTAGGCATCTGAAAGACACCACAAATATTGTTCTACCTGCTTTCTGGGCTGAGATGGGGAACAGCTGAATTTTGGACTCGGCCGGTGACAAAATGTTCCAAACACACCCCCTGCACAACTCCACCGGGGAAGGTGCCAGACAGGAGTTCTCTTAGTAGTTTTTACATTGCTACCTTGGTAGGCATCTGAAAGACACCACAAAAGTTGTTCTACCTGCTTTCTGGGCTGAGATGGGGAACAGCTGAATTTTGGACTCGGCCGGTGACAAAATGTTCCAAAGACACCCCCTGCACAACTATACCGGGGAAGGTGCCAGGCAGGAGTTCTCCTGGTAGTTTTTACATTGCTCCGGTAGGCATCTAAAAGACACCACAAAATGTTCTACCTGCTTTCTGGGCTGAGATGGGGAACCGCTGAATTTTGGAGTCGGCCGGTGACAAAATGTTCCAAACACACCCCCTGCACAACTCCACCGGGGAAGGTGCCAGACAGGAGTTCTCTTGGTAGATTTTACACTACCTTGGTAGGGAGCTGAAAGGCAGCACAAAAGTTGTTCTACCTGCTTTCTGGGCTGAGATGGGGAATCGCTGAATTTTGGAGTCGCCCGGTGACAAAATGTTCCAAACACACCCCCTGCACAACTCCACCGGGGAAGGTGCCAGACAGGAGTTCTCCTGGTAGTTTTTACATTGCTCTGGTAGGCATCTGAAAGACACCACAAAAGTTGTTCTACCTGCTTTCTGGGCTGAGATGGGGAACCGCTGAATTTTTGGACTCGGCTGGTGACAAAATATTCCGAACACACCCCATGCACAACTCCACCGGGGAAGGTGCCAGACAGGAGTTCTCCTGTAGTTTTTACATTGCTCCGGTAGGCATCTGAAAGACACCACAAAAGTTGTTCTACCTGCTTTCTGGGCTGAGATGGGGAAACGCTGAATTTTGGACTCGGCCGGTGACAAAATGTTCCAAACACACCCCATGCACAACTCCACCGGGGAAGGTGCCAGACAGGAGTTCTCTTGGTAGTTTTTACACTACCTTGGTAGGCAGCTGAAAGGCACCACAAAAGTTGTTCTACCTGCTTTCTGGGCTGAGATGGGGAAACGCTGAATTTTGGACTCGGCCGGTGACAAAATGTTCCAAAGACACCCCATGCACAACTCCACCGGGGAATGTGCCAGACAAGCGTTCTCTTGATAGTTTTTCCACTACCTTGGTAGGCATCTGAAAGACACCACAAAAGTTGTTCTACCTGCTTTCTGGGCTGAGATGGGGAACCGCTGAATTTTGGACTCGGCTGGTGACAAAATGTTCCAAACACACCCCCTGCACAACTCCACCGGGGAAGGTGCCAGACAGGAGTTCTCCTGGTAGTTTTTACATTGCTCCGGTAGGCAGCTGAAAGACACCACAAAAGTTGTTCTACCTGCTTTCTGGGCTGAGATGGGGAACAGCTGAATTTTGGAGTCGGCTGGTGACAAAATGTTCCAAACACACCCCCTGCACAACTCCACCGGGCAAGGTGCCAGACAGGAGTTCTCCTGGTAGTTTTTACACTACCTTGGTAGGCATCTGAAAGGCACCACAAAAGTTGTTCTACCTGCTTTCTGGGCTGAGATGGGGAACCGCTGAATTTTGGAGTCGGCCGGTGACAAAATGTTCCAAAGACACCCCATGCACAACTCCACCGGGGAAGGTGCCAGACAAGAGTTCTCTTGAGAGTTTTTACACTACCTTGGTAGGCATCTGAAAGACACCACAAAAGTTGTTCTACCTGCTTTCTGGGCTGAGATGGGGAACCGCTGAATTTTGGACTCGGCTGGTGACAAAATGTTCCAAACACACCCCCTGCACAACTCCACCGGGGAAGGTGCCAGACAGGAGTTCTCTTAGTAGTTTTTACATTGCTACCTTGGTAGGCACCTGAAAGACACCACAAAAGTTGTTCTACCTGCTTTCTGGGCTGAGATGGGGAACAGCTGAATTTTGGACTCGGCCGGTGACAAAATGTTCCAAAGACACCCCCTGCACAACTATACCGGGGAAGGTGCCAGGCAGGAGTTCTCCTGGTAGTTTTTACATTGCTCCGGTAGGCATCTAAAAGACACCACAAAATGTTCTACCTGCTTTCTGGGCTGAGATGGGGAACCGCTGAATTTTGGAGTCGGCCGGTGACAAAATGTTCCAAACACACCCCCTGCACAACTCCACCGGGGAAGGTGCCAGACAGGAGTTCTCTTGGTAGATTTTACACTACCTTGGTAGGGAGCTGAAAGGCAGCACAAAAGTTGTTCTACCTGCTTTCTGGGCTGAGATGGGGAATCGCTGAATTTTGGACTCGGCCGGTGACAAAATGTTCCAAACACACCCCCTGCACAACTCCACCGGGGAAGGTGCCAGACAGGAGTTCTCCTGGTAGTTTTTACATTGCTCTGGTAGGCATCTGAAAGACACCACAAAAGTTGTTCTACCTGCTTTCTGGGCTGAGATGGGGAACCGCTGAATTTTTGGACTCGGCTGGTGACAAAATATTCCGAACACACCCCATGCACAACTCCACCGGGGAAGGTGCCAGACAGGAGTTCTCCTGGTAGTTTTTACATTGCTCCGGTAGGCATCTGAAAGACACCACAAAAGTTGTTCTACCTGCTTTCTGGGCTGAGATGGGGAAACGCTGAATTTTGGACTCGGCCGGTGACAAAATGTTCCAAACACACCCCATGCACAACTCCACCGGGGAAGGTGCCAGACAGGAGTTCTCTTGGTAGTTTTTACACTACCTTGGTAGGCAGCTGAAAGGCACCACAAAAGTTGTTCTACCTGCTTTCTGGGCTGAGATGGGGAAACGCTGAATTTTGGACTCGGCTGGTGACAAAATGTTCCAAAAACACCCCATGCACAACTCCACCGGGGAAGGTGCCAGGGACGAGCTCTGTTGGTAGTTTTTACATTGCTCCGGTAGGCATCAAAAGGACACCACAAAAGTTGTTCTACCTGCTTTCTGGGCTGAGATGGGGAACCGCTGAATTTTGGAGTCGGCTGGTGACAAAATGTTCCAAACACACCCCATGCACAACTCCACCGGGGAAGGTGCCAGACAGGAGTTCTCCTGGTAGTTTTTACATTGCTCTGGTAGGCATCTGAAAGACACCACAAAAGTTGTTCTACCTGCTTTCTGGGCTGAGATGGGGAAACGCTGAATTTTGGACTCGGCTGGTGACAAAATGTTCCAAACACACCCCATGCACAACTCCACCGGGGAAGGTGCCAGACAGGAGTTCTCCTGGTAGTTTTTACACTACCTTGGTAGGCATCTGAAAGACACCACAAAAGTTGTTCTACCTGCTTTCTGGGCTGAGATGGGGAATCGCTGAATTTTGGACTCGGCCGGTGACAAAATGTTCCAAACACACCCCCTGCACAACTCCACCGGGGAAGGTGCCAGACAGGAGTTCACCTGGTAGTTTTTACATTGCTCTGGTAGGCATCTGAAAGACACCACAAAAGTTGTTCTACCTGCTTTCTGGGCTGAGATGGGGAACCGCTGAATTTTTGGACTCGGCTGGTGACAAAATATTCCGAACACACCCCATGCACAACTCCACCGGGGAAGGTGCCAGACAGGAGTTCTCCTGTAGTTTTTACATTGCTCCGGTAGGCATCTGAAAGACACCACAAAAGTTGTTCTACCTGCTTTCTGGGCTGAGATGGGGAACAGCTGAATTTTGGACTCGGCCGGTGACAAAATGTTCCAAACACACCCCATGCACAACTCCACCGGGGAAGGTGCCAGACAGGAGTTCTCTTAATAGTTTTTACACTACCTTGGTAGGCAGCTGAAAGGCACCACAAAAGTTGTTCTACCTGCTTTCTGGGCTGAGATGGGGAACCGCTGACTTTTGGAGTCGGCTGGTGACAAAATGTTCCAAACACACCCCATGCACAACTCCACTAGCGAAGGTGCCAGGGACGAGCTCTGTTGGTAGTTTTTACATTGCTCCGGTAGGCATCAAAAGGACACCACAAAAGTTGTTCTACCTGCTTTCTGGGCTGAGATGGGGAACCGCTGAATTTTGGAGTCGGCTGGTGACAAAATGTTCCAAACACACCCCATGCACAACTCCACCGGGGAAGGTGCCAGACAGGAGTTCTCCTGGTAGTTTTTACATTGCTCCGGTAGGCATCTGAAAGACACCACAAAAGTTGTTCTACCTGCTTTCTGGGCTGAGATGGGGAATCGCTGAATTTTGGACTCGGCCGGTGACAAAATGTTCCAAACACACCCCCTGCACAACTCCACCGGGGAAGGTGCCAGACAGGAGTTCTCCTGGTAGTTTTTACACTACCTTGGTAGGCATCTAAAAGACACCACAAAAGTTGTTCTACCTGCTTTCTGGGCTGAGATGGGGAACAGCTGAATTTTGGACTCGGCCGGTGACAAAATGTTCCAAAGACACCCCCTTCACAACTATACCGGGGAAGGTGCCAGGCAGGAGTTCTCCTGGTAGTTTTTACATTGCTCCGGTAGGCATCTAAAAGACACCACAAAATGTTCTACCTGCTTTCTGGGCTGAGATGGGGAACCGCTGAATTTTGGAGTCGGCCGGTGACAAAATGTTCCAAACACACCCCATGCACAACTCCACCGGGGAAGGTGCCAGACAGGAGTTCTCTTGGTAGATTTTACACTACCTTGGTAGGGAGCTGAAAGGCAGCACAAAAGTTGTTCTACCTGCTTTCTGGGCTGAGATGGGGAATCGCTGAATTTTGGACTCGGCCGGTGACAAAATGTTCCAAACACACCCCCTGCACAACTCCACCGGGGAAGGTGCCAGACAGGAGTTCTCCTCGTAGTTTTTACACTACCTTGGTAGGCATCTGAAAGACACCACAAAAGTTGTTCTACCTGCTTTCTGGGCTGAGATGGGGAACCGCTGAATTTTTGGACTCGGCTGGTGACAAAATATTCCGAACACACCCCATGCACAACTCCACCGGGGAAGGTGCCAGACAGGAGTTCTCCTGTAGTTTTTACATTGCTCCGGTAGGCATCTGAAAGACACCACAAAAGTTGTTCTACCTGCTTTCTGGGCTGAGATGGGGAACAGCTGAATTTTGGACTCGGCCGGTGACAAAATGTTCCAAACACACCCCATGCACAACTCCACCGGGGAAGGTGCCAGACAGGAGTTCTCTTAATAGTTTTTACACTACCTTGGTAGGCAGCTGAAAGGCACCACAAAAGTTGTTCTACCTGCTTTCTGGGCTGAGATGGGGAACCGCTGACTTTTGGAGTCGGCTGGTGACAAAATGTTCCAAACACACCCCATGCACAACTCCACTAGCGAAGGTGCCAGGGACGAGCTCTGTTGGTAGTTTTTACATTGCTCCGGTAGGCATCAAAAGGACACCACAAAAGTTGTTCTACCTGCTTTCTGGGCTGAGATGGGGAACCGCTGAATTTTGGAGTCGGCTGGTGACAAAATGTTCCAAACACACCCCATGCACAACTCCACCGGGGAAGGTGCCAGACAGGAGTTCTCCTGGTAGTTTTTACATTGCTCCGGTAGGCATCTGAAAGACACCACAAAAGTTGTTCTACCTGCTTTCTGGGCTGAGATGGGGAACCGCTGAATTTTGGAGTCGGCCGGTGACAAAATGTTCCAAACACACCCCCTGCACAACTCCACCGGGGAAGGTGCCAGACAGGAGTTCTCCTGGTAGTTTTTACACTACCTTGGTAGGCATGTAAAAGACACCACAAAAGTTGTTCTACCTGCTTTCTGGGCTGAGATGGGGAACAGCTGAATTTTGGACTCGGCCGGTGACAAAATGTTCCAAAGACACCCCCTGCACAACTATACCGGGGAAGGTGCCAGGCAGGAGTTCTCCTGGTAGTTTTTACATTGCTCCGGTAGGCATCTAAAAGACACCACAAAATGTTCTACCTGCTTTCTGGGCTGAGATGGGGAACCGCTGAATTTTGGAGTCGGCCGGTGACAAAATGTTCCAAACACACCCCATGCACAACTCCACCGGGGAAGGTGCCAGACAGGAGTTCTCTTGGTAGATTTTACACTACCTTGGTAGGGAGCTGAAAGGCAGCACAAAAGTTGTTCTACCTGCTTTCTGGGCTGAGATGGGGAATCGCTGAATTTTGGACTCGGCCGGTGACAAAATGTTCCAAACACACCCCCTGCACAACTCCACCGGGGAAGGTGCCAGACAGGAGTTCTCCTGGTAGTTTTTACACTACCTTGGTAGGCACCTGAAAGGCAGCACAAAAGTTGTTCTACCTGCTTTCTGGGCTGAGATGGGGAATTGCTGAATTTTGGACTCGGCCGGTGACAAAATGTTCCAAACACACCCCCTGCACAACTCCACCGGGGAAGGTGCCAGACAGGAGTTCTCCTGGTAGTTTTTACATTGCTCCGGTAGGCATCTGAAAGACACCACAAAAGTTGTTCTACCTGCTTTCTGGGCTGAGATGGGGAACCGCTGAATTTTTGGACTCGGCTGGTGACAAAATATTCCGAACACACCCCATGCACAACTCCACCGGGGAAGGTGCCAGACAGGAGTTCTCCTGTAGTTTTTACATTGCTCCGGTAGGCATCTGAAAGACACCACAAAAGTTGTTCTACCTGCTTTCTGGGCTGAGATGGGGAACCGCTGAATTTTGGAGTCGCCCGGTGACAAAATGTTCCAAACACACCCCCTGCACAACTCCACCGGGGAAGGTGCCAGACAGGAGTTCTCTTAGTAGTTTTTACACTACCTTGGTAGGCATCTGAAAGACACCACAAAAGTTGTTCTACCTGCTTTCTGGGCTGAGATGGGGAAACGCTGAATTTTGGACTCGGCTGGTGACAAAATGTTCCAAACACACCCTCTGCACAACTCCACCGGGGAAGGTGCCAGACGGGAGTTCTCCTGGTAGTTTTTACATTGCTCCGGTAGGCATCTGAAAGACACCACAAAAGTTGTTCTATCTGCTTTCTGGGCTGAGATGGGGAATCGCTGAATTTTGGACTCGGCCGGTGACAAAATGTTCCAAATACACCCCATGCACAACTCCACCGGGGAAGGTAACAGACAGGAGTTCTCTTAGTAGTTTTTACACTACCTTGGTAGGCATCTAAAAGACACCACAAAAGTTGTTCTACCTGCTTTCTGGGCTGAGATGGGGAAACGCTGAATTTTGGACTCGGCTGGTGACAAAATGTTCCAAACACACCCCATGCACAACTCCACCGGGCAAGGTGCCAGACAGGAGTTCTCCTGGTAGTTTTTACACTACCTTGGTAGGCATTTGAAAGGCACCACAAAAGTTGTTCTACCTGCTTTCTGGGCTGAGATGGGGAATCGCTGAATTTTGGAGTCGGCTGGTGACAAAATGTTCCAAACACACCCCATGCACAACTCCACCGGGGAAGGTGCCAGACAGGAGTTCTCCTGGTAGTTTTTACATTGCTCCGGTAGGCAGCTGAAAGACACCACAAAAGTTGTTCTACCTGCTTTCTGGGCTGAGATGGGGAACCGCTGAATTTTTGGACTCGGCTGGTGACAAAATATTCCGAACACACCCCATGCACAACTCCACCGGGGAAGGTGCCAGACAGGAGTTCTCCTGGTAGTTTTTACATTGCTCCGGTAGGCATCTGAAAGACACCACAAAAGTTGTTCTACCTGCTTTCTGGGCTGAGATGGGGAAACGCTGAATTTTGGAGTCGGCCGGTGACAAAATGTTCCGAACACACGCCATGCACAACTCCACTAGCGAAGGTGCCAGGGACGAGCTCTGTTGGTAGTTTTTACATTGCTCTGGTAGGCATCAAAAGGACACCACAAAAGTTGTTCTACCTGCTTTCTGGGCTGAGATGGGGAATCGCTGAATTTTGGACTCGGCCGGTGACAAAATGTTCCAAAGACACCCCATGCACAACTCCACCGGGGAAGGTGCCAGGCAGGAGTTCTCCTGGTAGATTTTACACTACCTTGGTAGGCATTTGAAAGGCACCACAAAAGTTGTTCTACCTGCTTTCTGGGCTGAGATGGGGAATCGCTGAATTTTGGAGTCGGCTGGTGACAAAATGTTCCAAACACACCCCCTGCACAACTCCACCGGGGAAGGTGCCAGACAGGAGTTCTCCTGGTAGTTTTTACATTGCTCCGGTAGGCATCTGAAAGACACCACAAAAGTTGTTCTACCTGCTTTCTGGGCTGAGATGGGGAACCGCTGAATTTTGGACTCGGCCGGTGACAAAATGTTCCAAACACACCCCCTGCACAACTCCACCGGGGAAGGTGCCAGACAGGAGTTCTCTTAGTAGTTTTTACATTGCTACCTTGGTAGGCATCTGAAAGACACCACAAAAGTTGTTCTACCTGCTTTCTGGGCTGAGATGGGGAAACGCTGAATTTTGGACTCGGCTGGTGACAAAATGTTCCAAACACACCCCCTGCACAACTCCACCGGGGAAGGTGCCAGACGGGAGTTCTCCTGGTAGTTTTTACATTGCTCCGGTAGGCATCTGAAAGGCAGCACAAAAGTTGTTCTACCTGCTTTCTGGGCTGAGATGGGGAATCGCTGAATTTTGGACTCGGCCGGTGACAAAATGTTCCAAACACACCCCATGCACAACTCCACCGGGGAAGGTGCCAGACAGGAGTTCTCCTGGTAGTTTTTACACTACCTTGGTAGGCATCTAAAAGACACCACAAAAGTTGTTCTACCTGCTTTCTGGGCTGAGATGGGGAACCGCTGAATTTTGGACTCGGCCGGTGACAAAATGTTCCAAAGACACCCCATGCACAACTCCACCGGGGAAGGTGCCAGACAGGAGTTCTCCTGGTAGTTTTTACATTGCTCCGGTAGGCATCTAAAAGACACCACAAAATGTTCTACCTGCTTTCTGGGCTGAGATGGGGAACCGCTGAATTTTGGAGTCGGCCGGTGACAAAATGTTCCAAACACACCCCCTGCACAACTCCACCGGGGAAGGTGCCAGACAGGAGTTTTCCTGGTAGTTTTTACACTACCTTGGTAGGCACCTGAAAGGCAGCACAAAAGTTGTTCTACCTGCTTTCTGGGCTGAGATGGGGAATCGCTGAATTTTGGACTCGGCCGGTGACAAAATGTTCCAAACACACCCCCTGCACAACTCCACCGGGGAAGGTGCCAGACAGGAGTTCTCCTGGTAGTTTTTACATTGCTCCGGTAGGCATCTGAAAGACACCACAAAAGTTGTTCTACCTGCTTTCTGGGCTGAGATGGGGAACCGCTGAATTTTTGGACTCGGCTGGTGACAAAATATTCCGAACACACCCCATGCACAACTCCACCGGGGAAGGTGCCAGACAGGAGTTCTCCTGTAGTTTTTACATTGCTCCGGTAGGCATCTGAAAGACACCACAAAAGTTGTTCTACCTGCTTTCTGGGCTGAGATGGGGAAACGCTGAATTTTGGACTCGGCCGGTGACAAAATGTTCCAAACACACCCCATGCACAACTCCACCGGGGAAGGTGCCAGACAGGAGTTCTCTTAATAGTTTTTACACTACCTTGGTAGGCAGCTGAAAGGCACCACAAAAGTTGTTCTACCTGCTTTCTGGGCTGAGATGGGGAACCGCTGACTTTTGGAGTCGGCTGGTGACAAAATGTTCCAAACACACCCCATGCACAACTCCACTAGCGAAGGTGCCAGGGACGAGCTCTGTTGGTAGTTTTTACATTGCTCCGGTAGGCATCAAAAGGACACCACAAAAGTTGTTCTACCTGCTTTCTGGGCTGAGATGGGGAACCACTGAATTTTGGAGTCGGCTGGTGACAAAATGTTCCAAACACACCCCATGCACAACTCCACCGGGGAAGGTGCCAGACAGGAGTTCTCCTGGTAGTTTTTACATTGCTCCGGTAGGCATCTGAAAGACACCACAAAATGTTCTACCTGCTTTCTGGGCTGAGATGGGGAACCGCTGAATTTTGGAGTCGGCCGGTGACAAAATGTTCCAAAGACACCCCCTGCACAACTATACCGGGGAAGGTGCCAGGCAGGAGTTCTCCTGGTAGTTTTTACATTGCTCCGGTAGGCATCTAAAAGACACCACAAAATGTTCTACCTGCTTTCTGGGCTGAGATGGGGAACCGCTGAATTTTGGAGTCGGCCGGTGACAAAATGTTCCAAACACACCCCATGCACAACTCCACCGGGGAAGGTGCCAGACAGGAGTTCTCCTGGTAGATTTTACACTACCTTGGTAGGGAGCTGAAAGGCAGCACAAAAGTTGTTCTACCTGCTTTCTGGGCTGAGATGGGGAAACGCTGAATTTTGGACTCGGCTGGTGACAAAATGTTCCAAACACACCCTCTGCACAACTCCACCGGGGAAGGTGCCAGACGGGAGTTCTCCTGGTAGTTTTTACATTGCTCCGGTAGGCATCTGAAAGACACCACAAAAGTTGTTCTATCTGCTTTCTGGGCTGAGATGGGGAATCGCTGAATTTTGGACTCGGCCGGTGACAAAATGTTCCAAATACACCCCATGCACAACTCCACCGGGGAAGGTGCCAGACAGGAGTTCTCCTGGTAGTTTTTACACTACCTTGGTAGGCATTTGAAAGGCACCACAAAAGTTGTTCTACCTGCTTTCTGGGCTGAGATGGGGAATCGCTGAATTTTGGAGTCGGCTGGTGACAAAATGTTCCGAACACACCCCATGCACAACTCCACCGGGGAAGGTGCCAGACAGGAGTTCTCCTGGTAGTTTTTACATTGCTCCGGTAGGCAGCTGAAAGACACCACAAAAGTTGTTCTACCTGCTTTCTGGGCTGAGATGGGGAACCGCTGAATTTTTGGACTCGGCTGGTGACAAAATATTCCGAACACACCCCATGCACATCTCCACCGGGGAAGGTGCCAGACAGGAGTTCTCCTGTAGTTTTTACATTGCTCCGGTAGGCATCTGAAAGACACCACAAAAGTTGTTCTACCTGCTTTCTGGGCTGAGATGGGGAAACGCTGAATTTTGGAGTCGGCCGGTGACAAAATGTTCCGAACACACCCCATGCACAACTCCACTAGCGAAGGTGCCAGGGATGAGCTCTGTTGGTAGTTTTTACATTGCTCTGGTAGGCATCGAAAGGACACCACAAAAGTTGTTCTACCTGCTTTCTGGGCTGAGATGGGGAATCGCTGAATTTTGGACTCGGCCGGTGACAAAATGTTCCAAAGACACCCCATGCACAACTCCACCGGGGAAGGTGCCAGACAGGAGTTCTCCTGGTAGTTTTTACATTGCTCCGGTAGGCATCTGAAAGACACCACAAAAGTTGTTCTACCTGCTTTCTGGGCTGAGATGGGGAACCGCTGAATTTTGGAGTCGGCCGGTGACAAAATGTTCCAAACACACCCCCTGCACAACTCCACCGGGGAAGGTGCCAGGCAGGAGTTCTCTTGGTAGTTTTTACACTACCTTGGTAGGGAGCTGAAAGGCACCACAAAAGTTGTTCTACCTGCTTTCTGGGCTGAGATGGGGAACCGCTGAATTTTGGACTCGGCTGGTGACAAAATGTTCCGAACACACCCCATGCACAACTCCACCGGGGAAGGTGCCAGACAGGAGTTCTCCTGGTAGTTTTTACATTGCTCCGGTAGGCAGCTGAAAGACACCACAAAAGTTGTTCTACCTGCTTTCTGGGCTGAGATGGGGAATCGCTGAATTTTGGACTCGGCCGGTGACAAAATGTTCCAAAGACACCCCATGCACAACTCCACCGGGGAATGTGCCAGACAAGCGTTCTCTTGATAGTTTTTCCACTACCTTGGTAGGCATCTGAAAGACACCACAAAAGTTGTTCTACCTGCTTTCTGGGCTGAGATGGGGAAACGCTGAATTTTGGACTCGGCTGGTGACAAAATGTTCCAAACACACCCCCTGCACAACTCCACCGGGGAAGGTGCCAGACAGGAGTTCTCCTGGTAGTTTTTACATTGCTCCGGTAGGCATCTGAAAGACACCACAAATGTTGTTCTACCTGCTTTCTGGGCTGAGATGGGGAACAGCTGAATTTTGGAGTCGGCTGGTGACAAAATGTTCCAAACACACCCCCTGCACAACTCCACCGGGCAAGGTGCCAGACAGGAGTTCTCCTGGTAGTTTTTACACTACCTTGGTAGGCACCTGAAAGGCACCACAAAAGTTGTTCTACCTGCTTTCTGGGCTGAGATGGGGAACCGCTGAATTTTGGAGTCGGCCGGTGACAAAATGTTCCAAAGACACCCCATGCACAACTCCACCGGGGAAGGTGCCAGACAAGAGTTCTCTTGAGAGTTTTTACACTACCTTGGTAGGCATCTGAAAGACACCAGAAAAGTTGTTCTACCTGCTTTCTGGGCTGAGATGGGGAACCGCTGAATTTTGGACTCGGCCGGTGACAAAATGTTCCAAACACACCCCCTGCACAACTCCACCGGGGAAGGTGCCAGACAGGAGTTCTCTTAGTAGTTTTTACATTGCTACCTTGGTAGGCATCTGAAAGACACCACAAAAGTTGTTCTACCTGCTTTCTGGGCTGAGATGGGGAAACGCTGAATTTTGGACTCGGCTGGTGACAAAATGTTCCAAACACACCCCCTGCACAACTCCACCGGGGAAGGTGCCAGACGGGAGTTCTCCTGGTAGTTTTTACATTGCTCCGGTAGGCATCTGAAAGGCAGCACAAAAGTTGTTCTACCTGCTTTCTGGGCTGAGATGGGGAATCGCTGAATTTTGGACTCGGCCGGTGACAAAATGTTCCAAACACACCCCCTGCACAACTCCACCGGGGAAGGTGCCAGACAGGAGTTCTCCTGGTAGTTTTTACACTACCTTGGTAGGCATCTAAAAGACACCACAAAAGTTGTTCTACCTGCTTTCTGGGCTGAGATGGGGAACCGCTGAATTTTGGACTCGGCCGGTGACAAAATGTTCCAAAGACACCCCCTGCACAACTATACCGGGGAAGGTGCCAGGCAGGAGTTCTCCTGGTAGTTTTTACATTGCTCCGGTAGGCATCTAAAAGACACCACAAAATGTTCTACCTGCTTTCTGGGCTGAGATGGGGAACCGCTGAATTTTGGAGTCGGCCGGTGACAAAATGTTCCAAACACACCCCCTGCACAACTCCACCGGGGAAGGTGCCAGACAGGAGTTCTCTTGGTAGATTTTACACTACCTTGGTAGGGAGCTGAAAGGCAGCACAAAAGTTGTTCTACCTGCTTTCTGGGCTGAGATGGGGAATCGCTGAATTTTGGACTCGGCCAGTGACAAAATGTTCCAAACACACCCCCTGCACAACTCCACCGGGGAAGGTGCCAGACAGGAGTTTTCCTGGTAGTTTTTACACTACCTTGGTAGGCACCTGAAAGGCAGCACAAAAGTTGTTCTACCTGCTTTCTGGGCTGAGATGGGGAATCGCTGAATTTTGGACTCGGCCGGTGACAAAATGTTCCAAACACCCCCCCTGCACAACTCCACCGGGGAAGGTGCCAGACAGGAGTTCTCCTGGTAGTTTTTACATTGCTCGGGTAGGCATCTGAAAGACACCACAAAAGTTGTTCTACCTGCTTTCTGGGCTGAGATGGGGAACCGCTGAATTTTTGGACTCGGCTGGTGACAAAATGTTCCAAAGACACCCCATGCACAACTCCACCGGGGAAGGTGCCAGACAGGAGTTCTCCTGTAGTTTTTACATTGCTCCGGTAGGCATCTGAAAGACACCACAAAAGTTGTTCTACCTGCTTTCTGGGCTGAGATGGGGAAACGCTGAATTTTGGACTCGGCCGGTGACAAAATGTTCCAAACACACCCCATGCACAACTCCACCGGGGAAGGTGCCAGACAGGAGTTCTCTTAATAGTTTTTACACTACCTTGGTAGGCAGCTGAAAGGCACCACAAAAGTTGTTCTACCTGCTTTCTGGGCTGAGATGGGGAACCGCTGACTTTTGGAGTCGGCTGGTGACAAAATGTTCCAAACACACCCCATGCACAACTCCACTAGCGAAGGTGCCAGGGACGAGCTCTGTTGGTAGTTTTTACATTGCTCCGGTAGGCATCAAAAGGACACCACAAAAGTTGTTCTACCTGCTTTCTGGGCTGAGATGGGGAACCGCTGAATTTTGGAGTCGGCTGGTGACAAAATGTTCCAAACACACCCCATGCACAACTCCACCGGGGAAGGTGCCAGACAGGAGTTCTCCTGGTAGTTTTTACATTGCTCCGGTAGGCATCTGAAAGACACCACAAAAGTTGTTCTACCTGCTTTCTGGGCTGAGATGGGGAATCGCTGAATTTTGGACTCGGCCGGTGACAAAATGTTCCAAACACACCCCCTGCACAACTCCACCGGGGAAGGTGCCAGACAGGAGTTCTCCTGGTAGTTTTTACACTACCTTGGTAGGCATCTAAAAGACACCACAAAAGTTGTTCTACCTGCTTTCTGGGCTGAGATGGGGAACAGCTGAATTTTGGACTCGGCCGGTGACAAAATGTTCCAAAGACACCCCCTGCACAACTATACCGGGGAAGGTGCCAGGCAGGAGTTCTCCTGGTAGTTTTTACATTGCTCCGGTAGGCATCTAAAAGACACCACAAAATGTTCTGCCTGCTTTCTGGGCTGAGATGGGGAACCGCTGAATTTTGGAGTCGGCCGGTGACAAAATGTTCCAAACACACCCCCTGCACAACTCCACCGGGGAAGGTGCCAGACAGGAGTTCACCTGGTAGTTTTTACATTGCTCTGGTAGGCATCTGAAAGACACCACAAAAGTTGTTCTACCTGCTTTCTGGGCTGAGATGGGGAACCGCTGAATTTTTGGACTCGGCTGGTGACAAAATATTCCGAATACACCCCATGCACAACTCCACCGGGGAAGGTGCCAGACAGGAGTTCTCCTGTAGTTTTTACATTGCTCCGGTAGGCATCTGAAAGACACCACAAAAGTTGTTCTACCTGCTTTCTGGGCTGAGATGGGGAAACGCTGAATTTTGGACTCGGCCGGTGACAAAATGTTCCAAACACACCCCATGCACAACTCCACCGGGGAAGGTGCCAGACAGGAGTTCTCTTAATAGTTTTTACACTACCTTGGTAGGCAGCTGAAAGGCACCACAAAAGTTGTTCTACCTGCTTTCTGGGCTGAGATGGGGAACCGCTGACTTTTGGAGTCGGCTGGTGACAAAATGTTCCAAACACACCCCATGCACAACTCCACTAGCGAAGGTGCCAGGGACGAGCTCTGTTGGTAGTTTTTACATTGCTCCGGTAGGCATCAAAAGGACACCACAAAAGTTTTTCTACCTGCTTTCTGGGCTGAGATGGGGAAACGCTGAATTTTGGACTCGGCTGGTGACAAAATGTTCCAAACACACCCCCTGCACAACTCCACCGGGGAAGGTGCCAGACAGGAGTTCTCCTGGTAGTTTTTACATTGCTCCGGTAGGCATCTGAAAGACACCACAAAAGTTGTTCTACCTGCTTTCTGGGCTGAGATGGGGAACAGCTGAATTTTGGACTCGGCCGGTGACAAAATGTTCCAAACACACCCCATGCACAACTCCACCGGGGAAGGTGCCAGACAGGAGTTCTCCTGGTAGTTTTTACATTGCTCTGGTAGGCATCTGAAAGACACCACAAAAGTTGTTCTACCTGCTTTCTGGGCTGAGATGGGGAAACGCTGAATTTTGGACTCGGCTGGTGACAAAATGTTCCAAAGACACCCCATGCACAACTCCACCGGGGAAGGTGCCAGACAAGAGTTCTCTTGAGAGTTTTTACACTACCTTGGTAGGCATCTGAAAGACACCACAAATATTGTTCTACCTGCTTTCTGGGCTGAGATGGGGAACCGCTGAATTTTGGACTCGGCCGGTGACAAAATGTTCCAAACACACCCCCTGCACAACTCCACCGGGGAAGGTGCCAGACAGGAGTTCTGTTAGTAGTTTTTACACTACCTTGGTAGGCATCTGAAAGACACCACAAAAGTTGTTCTACCTGCTTTCTGGGCTGAGATGGGGAAACGCTGAATTTTGGACTCGGCTGGTGACAAAATGCTCCAAACACACCCCATGCACAACTCCACCGGGGAAGGTGCCAGACAGGAGTTCTCTTGAGAGTTTTTACACTACCTTGGTAGGCATCTAAAAGACACCACAAAAGTTGTTCTACCTGCTTTCTGGGCTGAGATGGGGTATCGCTGAATTTTGGACTCGGCCGGTGACAAAATGTTCCAAAGACACCCCCTGCACAACTCCACCGGGGAAGGTGCCAGACAGGAGTTCTCTTAGTAGTTTTTACACTCCCTTGGTAGGCATCTGAAAGAAACCACAAAAGTTGTTCTACCTGCTTTCTGGGCTGATATGGGGAACCGCTGAATTTTGGACTCGGCTGGTGACAAAATGTTCCAAACACACCCCCTGCACAACTCCACCGGGGAAGGTGCCAGACAGGAGTTCTCTTGGTAGATTTTACACTACCTTGGTAGGGAGCTGAAAGGCACAAGAAAAGTTGTTCTACCTGCTTTCTGGGCTGAGATGGGGAACCGCTGAATTTTGGACTCGGCTGGTGACAAAATGTTCCAAAGACACCCCCTGCACAACTCCACCGGGGAAGGTGCCAGGAACGAATTCTGTTGGTAGTTTTTACACTCCCTTGGTAGGCATTTGAAAGGCAGCACAGAAGTTGTTCTTCCTGCTTTCTGGGCTGAGATGGGGAACAGCTGAATTTTTGGACTCGGCTGGTGACAAAATGTTCCGAACAGACCCCATGCACAACTCCACCGGGGAAGGTGCCAGACAGGAGTTCTCCTGGTAGTTTTTACATTGCTCCGGTAGGCAGCTGAAAGACACCACAAAAGTTGTTCTACCTGCTTTCTGGGCTGAGATGGGGAACCGCTGAATTTTGGACTCGGCCGGTGACAAAATGTTCCAAACACACCCCATGCACAACTCCACCGGGGAAGGTGCCAGACAGGAGTTCTCCTGGTAGTTTTTACACTACCTTGGTAGGCAGCTGAAAGTCACCACAAAAGTTGTTCTACCTGCTTTCTGGGCTGAGATGGGGAACCGCTGAATTTTGGAGTCGGCTGGTGACAAATGTTTCAAACACACCCCCTGCACAACTCCACCGGGGAAGGTGCCAGACAAGAGTTCTCTTGAGAGTTTTTACACTACCTTGGTAGGCATCTGAAAGACACCACAAATATTGTTCTACCTGCTTTCTGGGCTGAGATGGGGAACCGCTGAATTTTGGACTCGGCCGGTGACAAAATGTTCCAAACACACCCCCTGCACAACTCCACCGGGGAAGGTGCCAGACAGGAGTTCTGTTAGTAGTTTTTACACTACCTTGGTAGGCATCTGAAAGACACCACAAAAGTTGTTCTACCTGCTTTCTGGGCTGAGATGGGGAAACGCTGAATTTTGGACTCGGCTGGTGACAAAATGCTCCAAACACACCCCATGCACAACTCCACCGGGGAAGGTGCCAGACAGGAGTTCTCTTGACAGTTTTTACACTACCTTGGTAGGCATCTAAAAGACACCACAAAAGTTGTTCTACCTGCTTTCTGGGCTGAGATGGGGTATCGCTGAATTTTGGACTCGGCCGGTGACAAAATGTTCCAAACACACCCCCTGCACAACTCCACCGGGGAAGGTGCCAGACAGGAGTTCTCTTAGTAGTTTTTACACTACCTTGGTAGGCATTTGAAAGGCACCACAAAAGTTGTTCTACCTGCTTTCTGGGCTGAGATGGGGAACCGCTGAATTTTGGACTCGGCTGGTGACAAAATGTTCCAAACACACCCCATGCACAACTCCACCGGGGAAGGTGCCAGACAGGAGTTCTCTTGGTAGATTTTACACTACCTTGGTAGGGAGCTGAAAGGCACAAGAAAAGTTGTTCTACCTGCTTTCTGGGCTGAGATGGGGAACCGCTGAATTTTGGACTCGGCTGGTGACAAAATGTTCCAAAAACACCCCATGCACAACTCCACCGGGGAAGGTGCCAGGAACGAATTCTGTTGGTAGTTTTTACACTCCCTTGGTAGGCATTTGAAAGGCAGCACAGAAGTTGTTCTTCCTGCTTTCTGGGCTGAGATGGGGAACAGCTGAATTTTTGGACTCGACTGGTGACAAAATGTTCCGAACACACCCCATGCACAACTCCACCGGGGAAGGTGCCAGACAGGAGTTCTCCTGGTAGTTTTTACATTGCTCCGGTAGGCAGCTGAAAGACACCACAAAAGTTGTTCTACCTGCTTTCTGGGCTGAGATGGGGAACCGCTGAATTTTGGACTCGGCTGGTGACAAAATGTTCCAAACACACCCCATGCACAACTCCACCGGGGAAGGTGCCAGACAGGAGTTCTCTTAATAGTTTTTACACTACCTTGGTAGGCAGCTGAAAGTCACCACAAAAGTTGTTCTACCTGCTTTCTGGGCTGAGATGGGGAACCGCTGAATTTTGGACTCGGCTGGTGACAAATGTTTCAAACACACCCCCTGCACAACTCCACCGGGGAAGGTGCCAGACAGGAGTTCTCCTGGTAGTTTTTACATTGCTCCGGTAGGCATCTGAAAGACACCACAAAAGTTGTTCTATCTGCTTTCTGGACTGAGATGGGGAATCGCTGAATTTTGGACTCGGCCGGTGACAAAATGTTCCAAAGACACCCCCTGCACAACTCCACCGGGGAATGTGCCAGACAAGCGTTCTCTTGATAGTTTTTACACTACCTTGGTAGGCATCTGAAAGACACCACAAAAGTTGTTCTACCTGCTTTCTGGGCTGAGATGGGGAAACGTTGAATTTTGGACTCGGCTGGTGACAAAATGTTCCAAACACACCCCCTGCACAACTCCACCGGGGAAGGTGCCAGACAGGAGTTCTCTTAGTAGTTTTTACATTCCTCCGGTAGGCATCTGAAAGACACTACAAAAGTTGTTCTACCTGCTTTCTGGGCTGAGATGGGGAACCGCTGAATTTTGGACTCGGCTGGTGACAAAATGTTCCAAACACACCCCCTGCACAACTCCACCGGGGAAGGTGCCAGACAGGAGTTCTCCTGGTAGTTTTTACATTGCTCCGGTAGGCATCTGAAAGACACCACAAAAGTTGTTCTACCTGCTTTCTGGGCTGAGATGGGGAAACGCTGAATTTTGGAGTCGGCCGGTGACAAAATGTTCCAAACACACCCCCTGCACAACTCCACCGGGGAAGGTGCCAGACAGGAGTTCTCCTGGTAGTTTTTACATTGCTCCGGTAGGCATCTGAAAGACACCACAAAAGTTGTTCTATCTGCTTTCTGGGCTGAGATGGGGAATCGCTGAATTTTGGACTCGGCCGGTGACAAAATGTTCCAAAGACACCCCCTGCACAACTCCACCGGGGAAGGTGCCAGACAGGAGTTCTCTTAGTAGTTTTTACACTACCTTGGTAGGGACCTGAAAGGCACCACAAAAGTTGTTCTACCTGCTTTCTGGGCTGAGATGGGGAACCGCTGAATTTTGGACTCGGCTGGTGACAAAATGTTCCAAACACACCCCCTGCACAACTCCACCGGGGAAGGTGCCAGACAGGAGTTCTCTTGGTAGTTTTTACATTGCTCCGGTAGGCAGCTGAAAGACACCACAAAAGTTGTTCTACCTGCTTTCTGGGCTGAGATGGGGAATCGCTGAATTTTGGACTCGGCCGGTGACAAAATGTTCCAAAGACACCCCATGCACAACTCCACCGGGGAATGTGCCAGACAAGCGTTCTCTTGATAGTTTTTACACTACCTTGGTAGGCACCTGAAAGACACCACAAAAGTTGTTCTACCTGCTTTCTGGGCTGAGATGGGGAAACGCTGAATTTTGGACTCGGCTGGTGACAAAATGTTCCAAACACACCCCCTGCACAACTCCACCGGGGAAGGTGCCAGACAGGAGTTCTCCTGGTAGTTTTTACATTGCTCCGGTAGGCATCTGAAAGACACCACAAAAG
The DNA here is from genome assembly GCF_023634085.1 of Falco cherrug. NCBI lineage: Eukaryota > Metazoa > Chordata > Aves > Falconiformes > Falconidae > Falco > Falco cherrug. Next base: position 94,090,221 of record NC_073701.1, on the reverse strand, counting down.
TTGTTCTACCTGCTTTCTGGGCTGAGATGGGGAACAGCTGAATTTTGGAGTCGGCTGGTGACAAAATGTTCCAAACACACCCCCTGCACAACTCCACCGGGGAAGGTGCCAGACAGGAGTTCTCCTGGTAGTTTTTACATTGCTCTGGTAGGCATCTGAAAGACACCACAAATATTGTTCTACCTGCTTTCTGGGCTGAGATGGGGAACCGCTGACTTTTGGAGTCGGCTGGTGACAAAATGTTCCAAAGACACCCCATGCACAACTCCACCGGGGAAGGTACCAGACAAGGGTTCTCTTGAGAGTTTTTACACTACCTTGGTAGGCATCTGAAAGACACCACAAAAGTTGTTCTACCTGCTTTCTGGGCTGAGATGGGGAACCGCTGAATTTTGGACTCGGCCGGTGACAAAATGTTCCAAACACACCCCCTGCACAACTCCACCGGGGAAGGTGCCAGACAGGAGTTCTCTTAGTAGGTTTTACACTACCTTGGTAGGCATCTGAAAGACACCACAAAAGTTGTTCTACCTGCTTTCTGGGCTGAGATGGGGAAACGCTGAATTTTGGACTCGGCTGGTGACAAAATGTTCCAAAGACACCCCATGCACAACTCCACCGGGGAAGGTGCCAGACGGGAGTTCTCCTGGTAGTTTTTACATTGCTCCGGTAGGCATCTGAAAGACACCACAAAAGTTGTTCTATCTGCTTTCTGGGCTGAGATGGGGAATCGCTGAATTTTGGACTCGGCCGGTGACAAAATGTTCCAAACACACCCCCTGCACAACTCCACCGGGGAAGGTGCCAGACAGGAGTTCTCTTAGTAGTTTTTACACTACCTTGGTCGGCATCTAAAAGACACCACAAAAGTTGTTCTACCTGCTTTCTGGGCTGAGATGGGGAAACGCTGAATTTTGGAGTCGGCTGGTGACAAAATGTTCCAAACACACCCCATGCACAACTCCACCGGGGAAGGTGCCAGACAGGAGTTCTCTTGATAGTTTTTACACTACCTTGGTAGGCATCTGAAAGACACCACAAAAGTTGTTCTACCTGCTTTCTGGGCTGAGATGGGGAAACGCTGAATTTTGGACTCGGCCGGTGACAAAATGTTCCAAACACACCCCATGCACAATTCCACCGGGGAAGGTGCCAGACGGGAGTTCTCCTGGTAGTTTTTACATTGCTCCGGTAGGCAGCTGAAAGACACCACAAAAGTTTTTCTACCTGCTTTCTGGGCTGAGATGGGGAAACGCTGAATTTTGGACTCGGCTGGTGACAAAATTTTCCAAACACACCCCCTGCACAACTCCACCGGGGAAGGTGCCAGACAGGAGTTCTCCTGGTAGTTTTTACATTGCTCTGGTAGGCATCTGAAAGACACCACAAAAGTTGTTCTACCTGCTTTCTGGGCTGAGATGGGGAAACGCTGAATTTTGGAGTCGGCTGGTGACAAAATGTTCCAAAGACACCCCATGCACAACTCCACCGGGGAAGGTGCCAGACAAGAGTTCTCTTGAGAGTTTTTACACTACCTTGGTAGGCATCTGAAAGACACCACAAATATTGTTCTACCTGCTTTCTGGGCTGAGATGGGGAACCGCTGAATTTTGGAGTCGGCCGGTGACAAAATGTTCCAAACACACCCCCTGCACAACTCCACTGGGGAAGGTGCCAGACAGGAGTTCTCCTGGTAGTTTTTACATTGCTCTGGTAGGCATCTGAAAGACACCACAAAAGTTGTTCTACCTGCTTTCTGGGCTGATATGGGGAACCGCTGAATTTTGGACTCGGCTGGTGACAAAATGTTCCAAACACACCCCCTGCACAACTCCACCGGGGAAGGTGCCAGACAGGAGTTCTCTTGGTAGATTTTACACTACCTTGGTAGGGAGCTGAAAGGCACAAGAAAAGTTGTTCTACCTGCTTTCTGGGCTGAGATGGGGAATCGCTGAATTTTGGACTCGGCTGGTGACAAAATGTTCCAAAGACACCCCATGCACAACTCCACCGGGGAAGGTGCCAGGAACATATTCTGTTGGTAGTTTTTACACTCCCTTGGTAGGCATTTGAAAGGCAGCACAGAAGTTGTTCTTCCTGCTTTCTGGGCTGAGATGGGGAACAGCTGAATTTTTGGACTCGGCTGGTGACAAAATGTTCCGAACACACCCCATGCACAACTCCACCGGGGAAGGTGCCAGACAGGAGTTCTCCTGGTAGTTTTTACATTGCTCCGGTAGGCATCTGAAAGACACCACAAAAGTTGTTCTACCTGCTTTCTGGGCTGAGATGGGGAACCGCTGAATTTTTGGACTCGGCTGGTGACAAAATGTTCCAAAGACACCCCATGCACAACTCCACCGGGGAAGGTGCCAGACAGGAGTTCTCTTAGTAGTTTTTACACTACCTTGGTAGGCATCTGAAAGACACCACAAAAGTTGTTCTACCTGCTTTCTGGGCTGAGATGGGGAACCGCTGAATTTTGGACTCGGCTGGTGACAAAATGTTCCAAACACACCCCCTGCACAACTCCACCGGGGAAGGTGCCAGACAGGAGTTCTCCTGGTAGTTTTTACATTGCTCCGGTAGGCATCTGAAAGACACCACAAAAGTTGTTCTATCTGCTTTCTGGGCTGAGATGGGGAATCGCTGAATTTTGGACTCGGCCGGTGACAAAATGTTCCAAAGACACCCCCTGCACAACTCCACCGGGGAAGGTGCCAGACAGGAGTTCTCTTAGTAGTTTTTACACTACCTTGGTAGGCATCTGAAAGACACCACAAAAGTTGTTCTACCTGCTTTCTGGGCTGAGATGGGGAAACGCTGAATTTTGGAGTCGGCCGGTGACAAAATGTTCCAAACACACCCCATGCACAACTCCACCGGGGAAGGTGCCAGACAGGAGTTCTCCTGGTAGATTTTACACTACCTTGGTAGGGAGCTGAAAGGCAGCACAAAAGTTGTTCTACCTGCTTTCTGGGCTGAGATGGGGAATCGCTGAATTTTGGACTCGGCCGGTGACAAAATGTTCCAAAGACACCCCCTGCACAACTCCACCGGGGAAGGTGCCAGACAGGAGTTGTCCTGGTAGTTTTTACACTACCTTGGTAGGCAGCTGAAAGGCACCACAAAAGTTGTTCTACCTGCTTTCTGGGCTGAGATGGGGAATCGCTGAATTTTGGACTCGGCCGGTGACAAAATGTTCCAAACACACCCCCTGCACAACTCCACCGGGGAAGGTGCCAGACAGGAGTTCTCCTGGTAGTTTTTACATTGCTCCGGTAGGCATCTGAAAGACACCACAAAAGTTGTTCTACCTGCTTTCTGGGCTGAGATGGGGAACCGCTGAATTTTGGAGTCGGCCGGTGACAAAATGTTCCAAACACACCCCCTGCACAACTCCACCGGGGAAGGTGCCAGACAGGAGTTCTCTTGGTAGTTTTTACACTACCTTGGTAGGCAGCTGAAAGGCACCACAAAAGTTGTTCTACCTGCTTTCTGGGCTGAGATGGGGAACCGCTGAATTTTGGACTCGGCCGGTGACAAAATGTTCCAAACACACCCCATGCACAACTCCACCGGGGAAGGTGCCAGGCAGGAGTTCTCCTGGTAGATTTTACACTACCTTGGTAGGGAGCTGAAAGGCAGCACAAAAGTTGTTCTACCTGCTTTCTGGGCTGAGATGGGGAATCGCTGAATTTTGGACTCGGCCGGTGACAAAATGTTCCAAACACACCCCATGCACAACTCCACCGGGGAAGGTGCCAGACAGGAGTTGTCCTGGTAGTTTTTACACTACCTTGGTAGGCAGCTGAAAGGCACCACAAAAGTTGTTCTACCTGCTTTCTGGGCTGAGATGGGGAATCGCTGAATTTTGGACTCGGCCGGTGACAAAATGTTCCAAACACACCCCCTGCACAACTCCACCGGGGAAGGTGCCAGACAGGAGTTCTCCTGGTAGTTTTTACATTGCTCCGGTAGGCATCTGAAAGACACCACAAAAGTTGTTCTACCTGCTTTCTGGGCTGAGATGGGGAACCGCTGAATTTTGGAGTCGGCCGGTGACAAAATGTTCCAAACACACCCCATGCACAACTCCACCGGGGAAGGTGCCAGACAGGAGTTCTCTTGGTAGTTTTTACACTACCTTGGTAGGCAGCTGAAAGGCACCACAAAAGTTGTTCTACCTGCTTTCTGGGCTGAGATGGGGAACCGCTGAATTTTGGACTCGGCCGGTGACAAAATGTTCCAAACACACCCCCTGCACAACTCCACCGGGGAAGGTGCCAGGCAGGAGTTCTCCTGGTAGATTTTACACTACCTTGGTAGGGAGCTGAAAGGCAGCACAAAAGTTGTTCTACCTGCTTTCTGGGCTGAGATGGGGAATCGCTGAATTTTGGACTCGGCCGGTGACAAAATGTTCCAAACACACCCCATGCACAACTCCACCGGGGAAGGTGCCAGACAGGAGTTCTCCTGGTAGTTTTTACACTACCTTGGTAGGCAGCTGAAAGGCACCACAAAAGTTGTTCTATCTGCTTTCTGGGCTGAGATGGGGAATCGCTGAATTTTGGACTCGGCCGGTGACAAAATGTTCCAAATACACCCCATGCACAACTCCACCGGGGAAGGTGCCAGACAGGAGTTCTCTTAGTAGTTTTTACACTACCTTGGTAGGCATCTAAAAGACACAACAAAAGTTGTTCTACCTGCTTTCTGGGCTGAGATGGGGAAACGCTGAATTTTGGACTCGGCTGGTGACAAAATGTTCCAAACACACCCCATGCACAACTCCACCGGGGAAGGTGCCAGACAGGAGTTCTCCTGGTAGATTTTACACTACCTTGGTAGGCATCTGAAAGACACCAAAAAAGTTGTTCTACCTGCTTTCTGGGCTGAGATGGGGAAACGCTGAATTTTGGACTCGGCCGGTGACAAAATGTTCCAAACACACCCCCTGCACAACTCCACCGGGGAAGGTGCCAGACGGGAGTTCTCCTGGTAGTTTTTACATTGCTCCGGTAGGCAGCTGAAAGACACCACAAAAGTTTTTCTACCTGCTTTCTGGGCTGAGATGGGGAAACGCTGAATTTTGGACTCGGCTGGTGACAAAATGTTCCAAACACACCCCCTGCACAACTCCACCGGGGAAGGTGCCAGACAGGAGTTCTCCTGGTAGTTTTTACATTGCTCCGGTAGGCATCTGAAAGACACCACAAAAGTTGTTCTACCTGCTTTCTGGGCTGAGATGGGGAACAGCTGAATTTTGGAGTCGGCTGGTGACAAAATGTTCCAAACACACCCCCTGCACAACTCCACCGGGGAAGGTGCCAGACAGGAGTTCTCCTGGTAGTTTTTACATTGCTCTGGTAGGCATCTGAAAGACACCACAAAAGTTGTTCTACCTGCTTTCTGGGCTGAGATGGGGAAACGCTGAATTTTGGAGTCGGCTGGTGACAAAATGTTCCAAAGACACCCCATGCACAACTCCACCGGGGAAGGTGCCAGACAAGAGTTCTCTTGAGAGTTTTTACACTACCTTGGTAGGCATCTGAAAGACACCACAAATATTGTTCTACCTGCTTTCTGGGCTGAGATGGGGAACCGCTGAATTTTGGACTCGGCCGGTGACAAAATGTTCCAAACACACCCCCTGCACAACTCCACCGGGGAAGGTGCCAGACAGGAGTTCTGTTAGTAGTTTTTACACTACCTTGGTAGGCATCTGAAAGACACCACAAAAGTTGTTCTACCTGCTTTCTGGGCTGATATGGGGAACCGCTGAATTTTGGACTCGGCTGGTGACAAAATGTTCCAAACACACCCCCTGCACAACTCCACCGGGCAAGGTGCCAGACAGGAGTTCTCTTGGTAGATTTTACACTACCTTGGTAGGGAGCTGAAAGGCACAAGAAAAGTTGTTCTACCTGCTTTCTGGGCTGAGATGGGGAACCGCTGAATTTTGGACTCGGCTGGTGACAAAATGTTCCAAAGACACCCCCTGCACAACTCCACCGGGGAAGGTGCCAGGAACGAATTCTGTTGGTAGTTTTTACACTCCCTTGGTAGGCATTTGAAAGGCAGCACAGAAGTTGTTCTTCCTGCTTTCTGGGTTTGAGATGGGGAACAGCTGAATTTTTGGACTCGGCTGGTGACAAAATGTTCCGAACACACCCCATGCACAACTCCACCGGGGAAGGTGCCAGACAGGAGTTCTCCTGGTAGTTTTTACATTGCTCCGGTAGGCAGCTGAAAGACACCACAAAAGTTGTTCAACCTGCTTTCTGGGCTGAGATGGGGAACCGCTGAATTTTGGACTCGGCCGGTGACAAAATGTTCCAAACACACCCCCTGCACAACTCCACCGGGGAAGGTGCCAGGCAGGAGTTCTCCTGGTAGATTTTACACTACCTTGGTAGGCATCTAAAAGACACAACAAAAGTTGTTCTACCTGCTTTCTGGGCTGAGATGGGGAACCGCTGAATTTTGGACTCGGCTGGTGACAAAATGTTCCAAACACACCCCCTGCACAACTCCACCGGGGAAGGTGCCAGACAGGAGTTCTCTTGGTAGTTTTTACACTACCTTGGTAGGCAGCTGAAAGGCACCACAAAAGTTGTTCTACCTGCTTTCTGGGCTGAGATGGGGAACCGCTGAATTTTGGACTCGGCCGGTGACAAAATGTTCCAAACACACCCCCTGCACAACTCCACCGGGGAAGGTGCCAGGCAGGAGTTCTCCTGGTAGATTTTACACTACCTTGGTAGGGAGCTGAAAGGCAGCACAAAAGTTGTTCTACCTGCTTTCTGGGCTGAGATGGGGAATCGCTGAATTTTGGACTCGGCCGGTGACAAAATGTTCCAAACACACCCCATGCACAACTCCACCGGGGAAGGTGCCAGACAGGAGTTCTCCTGGTAGTTTTTACACTACCTTGGTAGGCAGCTGAAAGGCACCACAAAAGTTGTTCTATCTGCTTTCTGGGCTGAGATGGGGAATCGCTGAATTTTGGACTCGGCCGGTGACAAAATGTTCCAAAGACACCCCATGCACAACTCCACCGGGGAAGGTGCCAGACAGGAGTTCTCTTAGTAGTTTTTACACTACCTTGGTAGGCATCTAAAAGACACAACAAAAGTTGTTCTACCTGCTTTCTGGGCTGAGATGGGGAAACGCTGAATTTTGGACTCGGCTGGTGACAAAATGTTCCAAACACACCCCATGCACAACTCCACCGGGGAAGGTGCCAGACAGGAGTTCTCCTGGTAGATTTTACACTACCTTGGTAGGCATCTGAAAGACACCAAAAAAGTTGTTCTACCTGCTTTCTGGGCTGAGATGGGGAAACGCTGAATTTTGGACTCGGCCGGTGACAAAATGTTCCAAACACACCCCCTGCACAACTCCACCGGGGAAGGTGCCAGACGGGAGTTCTCCTGGTAGTTTTTACATTGCTCCGGTAGGCAGCTGAAAGACACCACAAAAGTTTTTCTACCTGCTTTCTGGGCTGAGATGGGGAAACGCTGAATTTTGGACTCGGCTGGTGACAAAATGTTCCAAACACACCCCCTGCACAACTCCACCGGGGAAGGTGCCAGACAGGAGTTCTCCTGGTAGTTTTTACATTGCTCCGGTAGGCATCTGAAAGACACCACAAAAGTTGTTCTACCTGCTTTCTGGGCTGAGATGGGGAACAGCTGAATTTTGGAGTCGGCTGGTGACAAAATGTTCCAAACACACCCCCTGCACAACTCCACCGGGGAAGGTGCCAGACAGGAGTTCTCCTGGTAGTTTTTACATTGCTCTGGTAGGCATCTGAAAGACACCACAAAAGTTGTTCTACCTGCTTTCTGGGCTGAGATGGGGAAACGCTGAATTTTGGAGTCGGCTGGTGACAAAATGTTCCAAAGACACCCCATGCACAACTCCACCGGGGAAGGTGCCAGACAAGAGTTCTCTTGAGAGTTTTTACACTACCTTGGTAGGCATCTGAAAGACACCACAAATATTGTTCTACCTGCTTTCTGGGCTGAGATGGGGAACCGCTGAATTTTGGACTCGGCCGGTGACAAAATGTTCCAAACACACCCCCTGCACAACTCCACCGGGGAAGGTGCCAGACAGGAGTTCTGTTAGTAGTTTTTACACTACCTTGGTAGGCATCTGAAAGACACCACAAAAGTTGTTCTACCTGCTTTCTGGGCTGATATGGGGAACCGCTGAATTTTGGACTCGGCTGGTGACAAAATGTTCCAAACACACCCCCTGCACAACTCCACCGGGCAAGGTGCCAGACAGGAGTTCTCTTGGTAGATTTTACACTACCTTGGTAGGGAGCTGAAAGGCACAAGAAAAGTTGTTCTACCTGCTTTCTGGGCTGAGATGGGGAACCGCTGAATTTTGGACTCGGCTGGTGACAAAATGTTCCAAAGACACCCCCTGCACAACTCCACCGGGGAAGGTGCCAGGAACGAATTCTGTTGGTAGTTTTTACACTCCCTTGGTAGGCATTTGAAAGGCAGCACAGAAGTTGTTCTTCCTGCTTTCTGGGTTTGAGATGGGGAACAGCTGAATTTTTGGACTCGGCTGGTGACAAAATGTTCCGAACACACCCCATGCACAACTCCACCGGGGAAGGTGCCAGACAGGAGTTCTCCTGGTAGTTTTTACATTGCTCCGGTAGGCAGCTGAAAGACACCACAAAAGTTGTTCAACCTGCTTTCTGGGCTGAGATGGGGAACCGCTGAATTTTGGACTCGGCCGGTGACAAAATGTTCCAAACACACCCCCTGCACAACTCCACCGGGGAAGGTGCCAGGCAGGAGTTCTCCTGGTAGATTTTACACTACCTTGGTAGGCATCTAAAAGACACAACAAAAGTTGTTCTACCTGCTTTCTGGGCTGAGATGGGGAACCGCTGACTTTTGGAGTTGGCTGGTGACAAAATGTTCCAAACACACCCCATGCACAACTCCACCGGGGAAGGTGCCAGACAGGAGTTCTCTTGATAGTTTTTACACTACCTTGGTAGGCATCTGAAAGACACCACAAAAGTTGTTCTACCTGCTTTCTGGGCTGAGATGGGGAAACGCTGAATTTTGGACTCGGCCGGTGACAAAATGTTCCAAACACACCCCCTGCACAACTCCACCGGGGAAGGTGCCAGACGGGAGTTCTCCTGGTAGTTTTTACATTGCTCCGGTAGGCAGCTGAAAGACACCACAAAAGTTTTTCTACCTGCTTTCTGGGCTGAGATGGGGAAACGCTGAATTTTGGACTCGGCTGGTGACAAAATGTTCCAAACACACCCCCTGCACAACTCCACCGGGGAAGGTGCCAGACAGGAGTTCTCCTGGTAGTTTTTACATTGCTCCGGTAGGCATCTGAAAGACACCACAAAAGTTGTTCTACCTGCTTTCTGGGCTGAGATGGGGAATCGCTGAATTTTGGACTCGGCTGGTGACAAAATGTTCCAAACACACCCCCTGCACAACTCCACCGGGGAAGGTGCCAGACAGGAGTTCTCCTGGTAGTTTTTACATTGCTCTGGTAGGCATCTGAAAGACACCACAAAAGTTGTTCTACCTGCTTTCTGGGCTGAGATGGGGAATCGCTGAATTTTGGAGTCGGCTGGTGACAAAATGTTCCAAAGACACCCCATGCACAACTCCACCGGGGAAGGTGCCAGACAAGAGTTCTCTTGAGAGTTTTTACACTACCTTGGTAGGCATCTGAAAGACACCACAAATATTGTTCTACCTGCTTTCTGGGCTGAGATGGGGAACCGCTGAATTTTGGACTCGGCCGGTGACAAAATGTTCCAAACACACCCCCTGCACAACTCCACCGGGGAAGGTGCCAGACAGGAGTTCTGTTAGTAGTTTTTACACTACCTTGGTAGGCATCTGAAAGACACCACAAAAGTTGTTCTACCTGCTTTCTGGGCTGAGATGGGGAACCGCTGAATTTTGGACTCGGCTGGTGACAAAATGTTCCAAACACACCCCCTGCACAACTCCACCGGGGAAGGTGCCAGACAGGAGTTCTCTTGGTAGATTTTACACTACCTTGGTAGGGAGCTGAAAGGCACAAGAAATATTGTTCTACCTGCTTTCTGGGCTGAGATGGGGAACCGCTGAATTTTGGACTCGGCTGGTGACAAAATGTTCCAAAGACACCCCCTGCACAACTCCACCGGGGAAGGTGCCAGGAACGAATTCTGTTGGTAGTTTTTACACTCCCTTGGTAGGCATTTGAAAGGCAGCACAGAAGTTGTTCTTCCTGCTTTCTGGGCTGAGATGGGGAACATCTGAATTTTTGGACTCGGCTGGTGACAAAATGTTCCGAACACACCCCATGCACAACTCCACCGGGGAAGGTGCCAGACAGGAGTTCTCCTGGTAGTTTTTACATTGCTCCGGTAGGCATCTGAAAGACACCACAAAAGTTGTTCAACCTGCTTTCTGGGCTGAGATGGGGAACCGCTGAATTTTGGACTCGGCCGGTGACAAAATGTTCCAAACACACCCCCTGCACAACTCCACCGGGGAAGGTGCCAGACAGGAGTTCTCCTGGTAGTTTTTACATTGCTCTGGTAGGCATCTGAAAGACACCACAAAAGTTGTTCTACCTGCTTTCTGGGCTGATATGGGGAACCGCTGAATTTTGGACTCGGCTGGTGACAAAATGTTCCAAACACACCCCATGCACAACTCCACCGGGGAAGGTGCCAGACAGGAGTTCTCTTGGTAGATTTTACACTACCTTGGTAGGGAGCTGAAAGGCACAAGAAAAGTTGTTCTACCTGCTTTCTGGGCTGAGATGGGGAACCGCTGAATTTTGGACTCGGCTGGTGACAAAATGTTCCAAAGACACCCCCTGCACAACTCCACCGGGGAAGGTGCCAGGAACGAATTCTGTTGGTAGTTTTTACACTCCCTTGGTAGGCATTTGAAAGGCAGCACAGAAGTTGTTCTTCCTGCTTTCTGGGCTGAGATGGGGAACAGCTGAATTTTTGGACTCGGCTGGTGACAAAATGTTCCGAACACACCCCATGCACAACTCCACCGGGGAAGGTGCCAGACAGGAGTTCTCCTGGTAGTTTTTACATTGCTCCGGTAGGCAGCTGAAAGACACCACAAAAGTTGTTCAACCTGCTTTCTGGGCTGAGATGGGGAAACGCTGAATTTTGGACTCGGCCGGTGACAAAATGTTCCAAACACACCCCCTGCACAACTCCACCGGGGAAGGTGCCAGACAGGAGTTCTCTTAATAGTTTTTACACTACCTTGGTAGGCAGCTGAAAGGCAGCACAAAAGTTGTTCTACCTGCTTTCTGGGCTGAGATGGGGAACCGCTGAATTTTTGGACTCGGCTGGTGACAAAATGTTCCAAAGACACCCCATGCACAACTCCACCGGGGAAGGTGCCAGACAGGAGTTCTCTTAGTAGTTTTTACACTACCTTGGTAGGCATCTGAAAGACACCACAAAAGTTGTTCTACCTGCTTTCTGGGCTGAGATGGGGAACCGCTGAATTTTGGACTCGGCCGGTGACAAAATGTTCCAAACACACCCCCTGCACAACTCCACCGGGGAAGGTGCCAGACAGGAGTTCTCCTGGTAGTTTTTACATTGCTCCGGTAGGCATCTGAAAGACACCACAAAAGTTGTTCTATCTGCTTTCTGGGCTGAGATGGGGAATCGCTGAATTTTGGACTCGGCCGGTGACAAAATGTTCCAAAGACACCCCCTGCACAACTCCACCGGGGAAGGTGCCAGACAGGAGTTCTCTTAGTAGTTTTTACACTACCTTGGTAGGCATCTGAAAGACACCACAAAAGTTGTTCTACCTGCTTTCTGGGCTGAGATGGGGAAACGCTGAATTTTGGAGTCGGCCGGTGACAAAATGTTCCAAACACACCCCATGCACAACTCCACCGGGGAAGGTGCCAGACAGGAGTTCTCCTGGTAGATTTTACACTACCTTGGTAGGGAGCTGAAAGGCAGCACAAAAGTTGTTCTACCTGCTTTCTGGGCTGAGATGGGGAATCGCTGAATTTTGGACTCGGCCGGTGACAAAATGTTCCAAAGACACCCCCTGCACAACTCCACCGGGGAAGGTGCCAGACAGGAGTTGTCCTGGTAGTTTTTACACTACCTTGGTAGGCAGCTGAAAGGCACCACAAAAGTTGTTCTACCTGCTTTCTGGGCTGAGATGGGGAATCGCTGAATTTTGGACTCGGCCGGTGACAAAATGTTCCAAACACACCCCCTGCACAACTCCACCGGGGAAGGTGCCAGACAGGAGTTCTCCTGGTAGTTTTTACATTGCTCCGGTAGGCATCTGAAAGACACCACAAAAGTTGTTCTACCTGCTTTCTGGGCTGAGATGGGGAACCGCTGAATTTTGGAGTCGGCCGGTGACAAAATGTTCCAAACACACCCCCTGCACAACTCCACCGGGGAAGGTGCCAGACAGGAGTTCTCTTGGTAGTTTTTACACTACCTTGGTAGGCAGCTGAAAGGCACCACAAAAGTTGTTCTACCTGCTTTCTGGGCTGAGATGGGGAACCGCTGAATTTTGGACTCGGCCGGTGACAAAATGTTCCAAACACACCCCATGCACAACTCCACCGGGGAAGGTGCCAGGCAGGAGTTCTCCTGGTAGATTTTACACTACCTTGGTAGGCATCTGAAAGGCAGCACAAAAGTTGTTCTACCTGCTTTCTGGGCTGAGATGGGGAATCGCTGAATTTTGGACTCGGCCGGTGACAAAATGTTCCAAACACACCCCATGCACAACTCCACCGGGGAAGGTGCCAGACAGGAGTTCTCCTGGTAGTTTTTACACTACCTTGGTAGGCAGCTGAAAGGCACCACAAAAGTTGTTCTACCTGCTTTCTGGGCTGAGATGGGGAATCGCTGAATTTTGGACTCGGCCGGTGACAAAATGTTCCAAACACACCCCCTGCACAACTCCACCGGGGAAGGTGCCAGACAGGAGTTCTCCTGGTAGTTTTTACATTGCTCCGGTAGGCATCTGAAAGACACCACAAAAGTTGTTCTACCTGCTTTCTGGGCTGAGATGGGGAACCGCTGAATTTTGGAGTCGGCCGGTGACAAAATGTTCCAAACACACCCCCTGCACAACTCCACCGGGGAAGGTGCCAGACAGGAGTTCTCTTGGTAGTTTTTACACTACCTTGGTAGGCAGCTGAAAGGCAGCACAAAAGTTGTTCTACCTGCTTTCTGGGCTGAGATGGGGAATCGCTGAATTTTGGACTCGGCCGGTGACAAAATGTTCCAAACACACCCCATGCACAACTCCACCGGGGAAGGTGCCAGACAGGAGTTCTCCTGGTAGTTTTTACACTACCTTGGTAGGCAGCTGAAAGGCACCACAAAAGTTGTTCTATCTGCTTTCTGGGCTGAGATGGGGAATCGCTGAATTTTGGACTCGGCCGGTGACAAAATGTTCCAAACACACCCCATGCACAACTCCACCGGGGAAGGTGCCAGACAGGAGTTCTCCTGGTAGATTTTACACTACCTTGGTAGGCATCTGAAAGACACCAAAAAAGTTGTTCTACCTGCTTTCTGGGCTGAGATGGGGAACCGCTGAATTTTGGACTCGGCCGGTGACAAAATGTTCCAAACACACCCCCTGCACAACTCCACCGGGGAAGGTGCCAGACGGGAGTTCTCCTGGTAGTTTTTACATTGCTCCGGTAGGCAGCTGAAAGACACCACAAAAGTTTTTCTACCTGCTTTCTGGGCTGAGATGGGGAAACGCTGAATTTTGGACTCGGCTGGTGACAAAATGTTCCAAACACACCCCCTGCACAACTCCACCGGGGAAGGTGCCAGACAGGAGTTCTCCTGGTAGTTTTTACATTGCTCCGGTAGGCATCTGAAAGACACCACAAAAGTTGTTCTACCTGCTTTCTGGGCTGAGATGGGGAACAGCTGAATTTTGGAGTCGGCTGGTGACAAAATGTTCCAAACACACCCCCTGCACAACTCCACCGGGGAAGGTGCCAGACAGGAGTTCTCCTGGTAGTTTTTACATTGCTCTGGTAGGCATCTGAAAGACACCACAAAAGTTGTTCTACCTGCTTTCTGGGCTGAGATGGGGAAACGCTGAATTTTGGAGTCGGCTGGTGACAAAATGTTCCAAAGACACCCCATGCACAACTCCACCGGGGAAGGTGCCAGACAAGAGTTCTCTTGAGAGTTTTTACACTACCTTGGTAGGCATCTGAAAGACACCACAAATATTGTTCTACCTGCTTTCTGGGCTGAGATGGGGAACCGCTGAATTTTGGACTCGGCCGGTGACAAAATGTTCCAAACACACCCCCTGCACAACTCCACCGGGGAAGGTGCCAGACAGGAGTTCTGTTAGTAGTTTTTACACTACCTTGGTAGGCATCTGAAAGACACCACAAAAGTTGTTCTACCTGCTTTCTGGGCTGATATGGGGAACCGCTGAATTTTGGACTCGGCTGGTGACAAAATGTTCCAAACACACCCCATGCACAACTCCACCGGGGAAGGTGCCAGACAGGAGTTCTCTTGGTAGATTTTACACTACCTTGGTAGGGAGCTGAAAGGCACAAGAAAAGTTGTTCTACCTGCTTTCTGGGCTGAGATGGGGAACCGCTGAATTTTGGACTCGGCTGGTGACAAAATGTTCCAAAGACACCCCCTGCACAACTCCACCGGGGAAGGTGCCAGGAACGAATTCTGTTGGTAGTTTTTACACTCCCTTGGTAGGCATTTGAAAGGCAGCACAGAAGTTGTTCTTCCTGCTTTCTGGGCTGAGATGGGGAACAGCTGAATTTTTGGACTCGGCTGGTGACAAAATGTTCCGAACACACCCCATGCACAACTCCACCGGGGAAGGTGCCAGACAGGAGTTCTCCTGGTAGTTTTTACATTGCTCCGGTAGGCAGCTGAAAGACACCACAAAAGTTGTTCAACCTGCTTTCTGGGCTGAGATGGGGAACCGCTGAATTTTGGACTCGGCCGGTGACAAAATGTTCCAAACACACCCCCTGCACAACTCCACCGGGGAAGGTGCCAGGCAGGAGTTCTCCTGGTAGATTTTACACTACCTTGGTAGGCATCTAAAAGACACAACAAAAGTTGTTCTACCTGCTTTCTGGGCTGAGATGGGGAAACGCTGAATTTTGGACTCGGCTGGTGACAAAATGTTCCAAACACACCCCATGCACAACTCCACCGGGGAAGGTGCCAGACAGGAGTTCTCTTGATAGTTTTTACACTACCTTGGTAGGCATCTGAAAGACACCACAAAAGTTGTTCTACCTGCTTTCTGGGCTGAGATGGGGAATCGCTGAATTTTGGACTCGGCCGGTGACAAAATGTTCCAAACACACCCCCTGCACAACTCCACCGGGGAAGGTGCCAGACGGGAGTTCTCCTGGTAGTTTTTACATTGCTCCGGTAGGCAGCTGAAAGACACCACAAAAGTTTTTCTACCTGCTTTCTGGGCTGAGATGGGGAAACGCTGAATTTTGGACTCGGCTGGTGACAAAATGTTCCAAACACACCCCCTGCACAACTCCACCGGGGAAGGTGCCAGACAGGAGTTCTCCTGGTAGTTTTTACATTGCTCCGGTAGGCATCTGAAAGACACCACAAAAGTTGTTCTACCTGCTTTCTGGGCTGAGATGGGGAACAGCTGAATTTTGGAGTCGGCTGGTGACAAAATGTTCCAAACACACCCCCTGCACAACTCCACCGGGGAAGGTGCCAGACAGGAGTTCTCCTGGTAGTTTTTACATTGCTCTGGTAGGCATCTGAAAGACACCACAAAAGTTGTTCTACCTGCTTTCTGGGCTGAGATGGGGAATCGCTGAATTTTGGAGTCGGCTGGTGACAAAATGTTCCAAAGACACCCCATGCACAACTCCACCGGGGAAGGTGCCAGACAAGAGTTCTCTTGAGAGTTTTTACACTACCTTGGTAGGCATCTGAAAGACACCACAAATATTGTTCTACCTGCTTTCTGGGCTGAGATGGGGAACCGCTGAATTTTGGACTCGGCCGGTGACAAAATGTTCCAAACACACCCCCTGCACAACTCCACCGGGGAAGGTGCCAGACAGGAGTTCTGTTAGTAGTTTTTACACTACCTTGGTAGGCATCTGAAAGACACCACAAAAGTTGTTCTACCTGCTTTCTGGGCTGATATGGGGAACCGCTGAATTTTGGACTCGGCTGGTGACAAAATGTTCCAAACACACCCCCTGCACAACTCCACCGGGGAAGGTGCCAGACAGGAGTTCTCTTGGTAGATTTTACACTACCTTGGTAGGGAGCTGAAAGGCACAAGAAATATTGTTCTACCTGCTTTCTGGGCTGAGATGGGGAACCGCTGAATTTTGGACTCGGCTGGTGACAAAATGTTCCAAAGACACCCCCTGCACAACTCCACCGGGGAAGGTGCCAGGAACGAATTCTGTTGGTAGTTTTTACACTCCCTTGGTAGGCATTTGAAAGGCAGCACAGAAGTTGTTCTTCCTGCTTTCTGGGCTGAGATGGGGAACATCTGAATTTTTGGACTCGGCTGGTGACAAAATGTTCCGAACACACCCCATGCACAACTCCACCGGGGAAGGTGCCAGACAGGAGTTCTCCTGGTAGTTTTTACATTGCTCCGGTAGGCAGCTGAAAGACACCACAAAAGTTGTTCAACCTGCTTTCTGGGCTGAGATGGGGAACCGCTGAATTTTGGACTCGGCCGGTGACAAAATGTTCCAAACACACCCCCTGCACAACTCCACCGGGGAAGGTGCCAGGCAGGAGTTCTCCTGGTAGATTTTACACTACCTTGGTAGGGAGCTGAAAGGCAGCACAAAAGTTGTTCTACCTGCTTTCTGGGCTGAGATGGGGAATCGCTGAATTTTGGACTCGGCCGGTGACAAAATGTTCCAAACACACCCCATGCACAACTCCACCGGGGAAGGTGCCAGACAGGAGTTCTCCTGGTAGTTTTTACACTACCTTGGTAGGCAGCTGAAAGGCACCACAAAAGTTGTTCTATCTGCTTTCTGGGCTGAGATGGGGAATCGCTGAATTTTGGACTCGGCCGGTGACAAAATGTTCCAAATACACCCCATGCACAACTCCACCGGGGAAGGTGCCAGACAGGAGTTCTCTTAGTAGTTTTTACACTACCTTGGTAGGCATCTAAAAGACACAACAAAAGTTGTTCTACCTGCTTTCTGGGCTGAGATGGGGAAACGCTGAATTTTGGACTCGGCTGGTGACAAAATGTTCCAAACACACCCCATGCACAACTCCACCGGGGAAGGTGCCAGACAGGAGTTCTCTTGATAGTTTTTACA
Source organism: Falco cherrug (assembly GCF_023634085.1). Classification (NCBI taxonomy): domain Eukaryota; kingdom Metazoa; phylum Chordata; class Aves; order Falconiformes; family Falconidae; genus Falco; species Falco cherrug. Next base: position 94,072,845 of record NC_073701.1, on the reverse strand, counting down.
CTACCTTGGTAGGCATCTGAAAGACACCAAAAAAGTTGTTCTACCTGCTTTCTGGGCTGAGATGGGGAAACGCTGAATTTTGGACTCGGCCGGTGACAAAATGTTCCAAACACACCCCCTGCACAACTCCACCGGGGAAGGTGCCAGACGGGAGTTCTCCTGGTAGTTTTTACATTGCTCCGGTAGGCAGCTGAAAGACACCACAAAAGTTTTTCTACCTGCTTTCTGGGCTGAGATGGGGAAACGCTGAATTTTGGACTCGGCTGGTGACAAAATGTTCCAAACACACCCCCTGCACAACTCCACCGGGGAAGGTGCCAGACAGGACTTCTCCTGGTAGTTTTTACATTGCTCCGGTAGGCATCTGAAAGACACCACAAAAGTTGTTCTACCTGCTTTCTGGGCTGAGATGGGGAACAGCTGAATTTTGGAGTCGGCTGGTGACAAAATGTTCCAAACACACCCCCTGCACAACTCCACCGGGGAAGGTGCCAGACAGGAGTTCTCCTGGTAGTTTTTACATTGCTCTGGTAGGCATCTGAAAGACACCACAAAAGTTGTTCTACCTGCTTTCTGGGCTGAGATGGGGAAACGCTGAATTTTGGAGTCGGCTGGTGACAAAATGTTCCAAAGACACCCCATGCACAACTCCACCGGGGAAGGTGCCAGACAAGAGTTCTCTTGAGAGTTTTTACACTACCTTGGTAGGCATCTGAAAGACACCACAAATATTGTTCTACCTGCTTTCTGGGCTGAGATGGGGAACCGCTGAATTTTGGACTCGGCCGGTGACAAAATGTTCCAAACACACCCCCTGCACAACTCCACCGGGGAAGGTGCCAGACAGGAGTTCTCTTGGTAGATTTTACACTACCTTGGTAGGGAGCTGAAAGGCACAAGAAAAGTTGTTCTACCTGCTTTCTGGGCTGAGATGGGGAACCGCTGAATTTTGGACTCGGCTGGTGACAAAATGTTCCAAAGACACCCCCTGCACAACTCCACCGGGGAAGGTGCCAGGAACGAATTCTGTTGGTAGTTTTTACACTCCCTTGGTAGGCATTTGAAAGGCAGCACAGAAGTTGTTCTTCCTGCTTTCTGGGCTGAGATGGGGAACAGCTGAATTTTTGGACTCGGCTGGTGACAAAATGTTCCGAACACACCCCATGCACAACTCCACCGGGGAAGGTGCCAGACAGGAGTTCTCCTGGTAGTTTTTACATTGCTCCGGTAGGCAGCTGAAAGACACCACAAAAGTTGTTCTACCTGCTTTCTGGGCTGAGATGGGGAACCGCTGAATTTTGGACTCGGCCGGTGACAAAATGTTCCAAACACACCCCCTGCACAACTCCACCGGGGAAGGTGCCAGACAGGAGTTCTCTTAATAGTTTTTACACTACCTTGGTAGGCAGCTGAAAGGCACCACAAAAGTTGTTCTACCTGCTTTCTGGGCTGAGATGGGGAACCGCTGAATTTTGGACTCGGCTGGTGACAAATGTTTCAAACACACCCCCTGCACAACTCCACCGGGGAAGGTGCCAGACAGGAGTTCTCCTGGTAGTTTTTACATTGCTCCGGTAGGCAGCTGAAAGACACCACAAAAGTTGTTCTACCTGCTTTCTGGGCTGAGATGGGGAATCGCTGAATTTTGGACTCGGCCGGTGACAAAATGTTCCAAAGACACCCTATGCACAACTCCACCGGGGAATGTGCCAGACAAGCGTTCTCTTGATAGTTTTTACACTACCTTGGTAGGCATCTGAAAGACACCACAAAAGTTGTTCTACCTGCTTTCTGGGCTGAGATGGGGAACAGCTGAATTTTGGAGTCGGCTGGTGACAAAATGTTCCAAAGACACCCCATGCACAACTCCACCGGGGAAGGTGCCAGACAAGAGTTCTCTTGAGAGTTTTTACACTACCTTGGTAGGCATCTGAAAGACACCACAAATATTGTTCTACCTGCTTTCTGGGCTGAGATGGGGAACCGCTGAATTTTGGACTCGTCCGGTGACAAAATGTTCCAAAGACACCCCATGCACAACTCCACCGGGGAAGGTGCCAGACAGGAGTTCTCTTAGTAGTTTTTACACTACCTTGGTAGGCATCTAAAAGACACCACAAAAGTTGTTCTACCTGCTTTCTGGGCTGAGATGGGGAACCGCTGAATTTTGGACTCGGCCGGTGACAAAATGTTCCAAACACACCCCATGCACAACTCCACCGGGGAAGGTGCCAGACAGGAGTTCTCCTGGTAGTTTTTTACATTGCTCCGGTAGGCATCTGAAAGACACCACAAAAGTTGTTCTATCTGCTTTCTGGGCTGAGATGGGGAATCGCTGAATTTTGGACTCGGCCGGTGACAAAATGTTCCAAAGACACCCCCTGCACAACTCCACCGGGGAAGGTGCCAGACAGGAGTTCTCTTAGTAGTTTTTACACTACCTTGGTAGGCATCTAAAAGACACCACAAAAGTTGTTCTACCTGCTTTCTGGGCTGAGATGGGGAACCGCTGAATTTTGGACTCGGCTGGTGACAAAATGTTCCAAACACACCCCCTGCACAACTCCACCGGGGAAGGTGCCAGACAGGAGTTCTCCTGGTAGATTTTACACTACCTTGGTAGGGAGCTGAAAGGCAGCACAAAAGTTGTTCTACCTGCTTTCTGGGCTGAGATGGGGAACCGCTGAATTTTGGACTCGGCCGGTGACAAAATGTTCCAAAGACACCCCCTGCACAACTCCACCGGGGAAGGTGCCAGACAGGAGTTGTCCTGGTAGTTTTTACACTACCTTGGTAGGCACCTGAAAGGCACCACAAAAGTTGTTCTACCTGCTTTCTGGGCTGAGATGGGGAATCGCTGAATTTTGGACTCGGCCGGTGACAAAATGTTCCAAACACACCCCCTGCACAACTCCACCGGGGAAGGTGCCAGACAGGAGTTCTCCTGGTAGTTTTTACATTGCTCCGGTAGGCATCTGAAAGACACCACAAAAGTTGTTCTACCTGCTTTCTGGGCTGAGATGGGGAACCGCTGAATTTTGGAGTCGGCCGGTGACAAAATGTTCCAAACACACCCCATGCACAACTCCACCGGGGAAGGTGGCAGACAGGAGTTCTCCTGGTAGTTTTTACACTACCTTGGTAGGCAGCTGAAAGGCACCACAAAAGTTGTTCTACCTGCTTTCTGGGCTGAGATGGGGAACCGCTGAATTTTGGACTCGGCCGGTGACAAAATGTTCTAAACACACCCCCTGCACAACTCCACCGGGGAAGGTGCCAGACAGGAGTTCTCCTGGTAGTTTTTACACTACCTTGGTAGGCAGCTGAAAGGCACCACAAAAGTTGTTCTACCTGCTTTCTGGGCTGAGATGGAGAATCGCTGAATTTTGGACTCGGCCGGTGACAAAATGTTCCAAACACACCCCCTGCACAACTCCACCGGGGAAGGTGCCAGACAGGAGTTCTCCTGGTAGTTTTTACATTGCTCGGGTAGGCATCTGAAAGACACCACAAAAGTTGTTCTACCTGCTTTCTGGGCTGAGATGGGGAACCGCTGAATTTTGGAGTCGGCTGGTGACAAAATGTTCCAAACACACCCCATGCACAACTCCACCGGGGAAGGTGCCAGACAGGAGTTCTCCTGGTAGTTTTTACACTACCTTGGTAGGCATCTGAAAGGCACCACAAAAGTTGTTCTACCTGCTTTCTGGGCTGAGATGGGGAACCGCTGAATTTTGGACTCGGCCGGTGACAAAATGTTCCAAATACACCCCCTGCACAACTCCACCGGGGAAGGTGCCAGACAGGAGTTCTCTTAATAGTTTTTACACTACCTTGGTAGGCATCTGAAAGGCACCACAAAAGTTGTTCTACCTGCTTTCTGGGCTGAGATGGGGAACCGCTGAATTTTTGGACTCGGCTGGTGACAAAATGTTCCAAAGACACCCCATGCACAACTCCACCGGGGAAGGTGCCAGACAGGAGTTCTCTTAGTAGTTTTTACACTACCTTGGTAGGCATCTAAAAGACACCACAAAAGTTGTTCTACCTGCTTTCTGGGCTGAGATGGGGAACCGCTGAATTTTGGACTCGGCCGGTGACAAAATGTTCCAAACACACCCCATGCACAACTCCACCGGGGAAGGTGCCAGACAGGAGTTCTCCTGGTAGTTTTTACATTGCTCCGGTAGGCATCTGAAAGACACCACAAAAGTTGTTCTATCTGCTTTCTGGGCTGAGATGGGGAATCGCTGAATTTTGGACTCGGCCGGTGACAAAATGTTCCAAAGACACCCCCTGCACAACTCCACCGGGGAAGGTGCCAGACAGGAGTTCTCTTAGTAGTTTTTACACTACCTTGGTAGGCATCTAAAAGACACCACAAAAGTTGTTCTACCTGCTTTCTGGGCTGAGATGGGGAACCGCTGAATTTTGGAGTCGGCTGGTGACAAAATGTTCCAAACACACCCCCTGCACAACTCCACCGGGGAAGGTGCCAGACAGGAGTTCTCCTGGTAGATTTTACACTACCTTGGTAGGGAGCTGAAAGGCAGCACAAAAGTTGTTCTACCTGCTTTCTGGGCTGAGATGGGGAATCGCTGAATTTTGGACTCGGCCGGTGACAAAATGTTCCAAAGACACCCCCTGCACAACTCCACGGGGGAAGGTGCCAGACAGGAGTTGTCCTGGTAGTTTTTACACTACCTTGGTAGGCACCTGAAAGGCACCACAAAAGTTGTTCTACCTGCTTTCTGGGCTGAGATGGGGAATCGCTGAATTTTGGACTCGGCCGGTGACAAAATGTTCCAAACACACCCCCTGCACAACTCCACCGGGGAAGGTGCCAGACAGGAGTTCTCCTGGTAGTTTTTACATTGCTCCGGTAGGCATCTGAAAGACACCACAAAAGTTGTTCTACCTGCTTTCTGGGCTGAGATGGGGAACCGCTGAATTTTGGAGTCGGCCGGTGACAAAATGTTCCAAACACACCCCCTGCACAACTCCACCGGGGAAGGTGCCAGACAGGAGTTCTCTTGGTAGTTTTTACACTACCTTGGTAGGCATCTGAAAGGCACCACAAAAGTTGTTCTACCTGCTTTCTGGGCTGAGATGGGGAACCGCTGAATTTTGGAGTCGGCCGGTGACAAAATGTTCCAAACACACCCCATGCACAACTCCACCGGGGAAGGTGCCAGGCAGGAGTTCTCCTGGTAGATTTTACACTACCTTGGTAGGGAGCTGAAAGGCAGCACAAAAGTTGTTCTACCTGCTTTCTGGGCTGAGATGGGGAATCGCTGAATTTTGGACTCGGCCGGTGACAAAATGTTCCAAACACACCCCATGCACAACTCCACCGGGGAAGGTGCCAGACAGGAGTTCTCCTGGTAGTTTTTACACTACCTTGGTAGGCAGCTGAAAGGCACCACAAAAGTTGTTCTATCTGCTTTCTGGGCTGAGATGGGGAATCGCTGAATTTTGGACTCGGCTGGTGACAAAATGTTCCAAAGACACCCCATGCACAACTCCACCGGGGAAGGTGCCAGACAGGAGTTCTCTTAGAAGTTTTTACACTACCTTGGTAGGCATCTAAAAGACACAACAAAAGTTGTTCTACCTGCTTTCTGGGCTGAGATGGGGAAACGCTGAATTTTGGACTCGGCTGGTGACAAAATGTTCCAAACACACCCCCTGCACAACTCCACCGGGGAAGGTGCCAGACGGGAGTTCTCCTGGTAGTTTTTACATTGCTCCGGTAGGCATCTGAAAGACACCACAAAAGTTGTTCTATCTGCTTTCTGGGCTGAGATGGGGAATCGCTGAATTTTGGACTCGGCCGGTGACAAAATGTTCCAAAGACACCCCCTGCACAACTCCACCGGGGAAGGTGCCAGACAGGAGTTCTCTTAGTAGTTTTTACACTACCTTGGTAGGCATCTAAAAGACACCACAAAAGTTGTTCTACCTGCTTTCTGGGCTGAGATGGGGAACCGCTGAATTTTGGACTCGGCTGGTGACAAAATGTTCCAAACACACCCCCTGCACAACTCCACCGGGGAAGGTGCCAGACAGGAGTTCTCCTGGTAGATTTTACACTACCTTGGTAGGGAGCTGAAAGGCAGCACAAAAGTTGTTCTACCTGCTTTCTGGGCTGAGATGGGGAACCGCTGAATTTTGGACTCGGCCGGTGACAAAATGTTCCAAAGACACCCCCTGCACAACTCCACCGGGGAAGGTGCCAGACAGGAGTTCTCCTGGTAGTTTTTACATTGCTCTGGTAGGCATCTGAAAGACACCACAAAAGTTGTTCTACCTGCTTTCTGGGCCGAGATGGGGAATCGCTGAATTTTGGACTCGGCCGGTGACAAAATGTTCCAAACACACCCCCTGCACAACTCCACCGGGGAAGGTGCCAGACAGGAGTTCTCCTGGTAGTTTTTACATTGCTCCGGTAGGCATCTGAAAGACACCACAAAAGTTGTTCTACCTGCTTTCTGGGCTGAGATGGGGAACCGCTGAATTTTGGAGTCGGCCGGTGACAAAATGTTCCAAACACACCCCATGCACAACTCCACCGGGGAAGGTGCCAGACAGGAGTTCTCCTGGTAGTTTTTACACTACCTTGGTAGGCAGCTGAAAGGCACCACAAAAGTTGTTCTACCTGCTTTCTGGGCTGAGATGGGGAACCGCTGAATTTTGGACTCGGCCGGTGACAAAATGTTCTAAACACACCCCCTGCACAACTCCACCGGGGAAGGTGCCAGACAGGAGTTCTACTGGTAGTTTTTACACTACCTTGGTAGGCATTTGAAAGGCACCACAAAAGTTGTTCTACCTGCTTTCTGGGCTGAGATGGAGAATCGCTGAATTTTGGACTCGGCCGGTGACAAAATGTTCCAAACACACCCCCTGCACAACTCCACCGGGGAAGGTGCCAGACAGGAGTTCTCCTGGTAGTTTTTACATTGCTCGGGTAGGCATCTGAAAGACACCACAAAAGTTGTTCTACCTGCTTTCTGGGCTGAGATGGGGAACCGCTGAATTTTGGACTCGGCCGGTCACAAAATGTTCCAAACACACCCCCTGCACAACTCCACCGGGGAAGGTGCCAGACAGGAGTTCTCCTGGTAGTTTTTACACTACCTTGGTAGGCATCTGAAACGCACCACAAAAGTTGTTCTACCTGCTTTCTGGGCTGAGATGGGGAATCGCTGAATTTTGGACTCGGCCGGTGACAAAATGTTCCAAACACACCCCCTGCACAACTCCACCGGGGAAGGTGCCAGACAGGAGTTCTCCTGGTAGTTTTTACATTGCTCCGGTAGGCATCTGAAAGACACCACAAAAGTTGTTCTACCTGCTTTCTGGGCTGAGATGGGGAACCGCTGAATTTTGGAGTCGGCCGGTGACAAAATGTTCCAAACACACCCCATGCACAACTCCACCGGGGAAGGTGCCAGACAGGAGTTCTCCTGGTAGTTTTTACACTACCTTGGTAGGCAGCTGAAAGGCACCACAAAAGTTGTTCTACCTGCTTTCTGGGCTGAGATGGGGAACCGCTGAATTTTGGACTCGGCCGGTGACAAAATGTTCTAAACACACCCCCTGCACAACTCCACCGGGGAAGGTGCCAGACAGGAGTTCTCCTGGTAGTTTTTACACTACCTTGGTAGGCACCTGAAAGGCACCACAAAAGTTGTTCTACCTGCTTTCTGGGCTGAGATGGAGAATCGCTGAATTTTGGACTCGGCCGGTGACAAAATGTTCCAAACACACCCCCTGCACAACTCCACCGGGGAAGGTGCCAGACAGGAGTTCTCCTGGTAGTTTTTACATTGCTCGGGTAGGCATCTGAAAGACACCACAAAAGTTGTTCTACCTGCTTTCTGGGCTGAGATGGGGAACCGCTGAATTTTGGACTCGGCCGGTGACAAAATGTTCCAAACACACCCCATGCACAACTCCACCGGGGAAGGTGCCAGACAGGAGTTCTCCTGGTAGTTTTTACACTACCTTGGTAGGCATCTGAAACGCACCACAAAAGTTGTTCTACCTGCTTTCTGGGCTGAGATGGGGAATCGCTGAATTTTGGACTCGGCCGGTGACAAAATGTTCCAAACACACCCCCTGCACAACTCCACCGGGGAAGGTGCCAGACAGGAGTTCTCTTAATAGTTTTTACACTACCTTGGTAGGCATCTGAAAGGCACCACAAAAGTTGTTCTACCTGCTTTCTGGGCTGAGATGGGGAACCGCTGAATTTTTGGACTCGGCTGGTGACAAAATGTTCCAAAGACACCCCCTGCACAACTCCACCGGGGAAGGTGCCAGACAGGAGTTCTCTTAGTAGTTTTTACACTACCTTGGTAGGCATCTAAAAGACACCACAAAAGTTGTTCTACCTGCTTTCTGGGCTGAGATGGGGAACCGCTGAATTTTGGACTCGGCCGGTGACAAAATGTTCCAAACACACCCCATGCACAACTCCACCGGGGAAGGTGCCAGACAGGAGTTCTCCTGGTAGTTTTTACATTGCTCCGGTAGGCAGCTGAAAGACACCACAAAAGTTGTTCTATCTGCTTTCTGGGCTGAGATGGGGAATCGCTGAATTTTGGACTCGGCCGGTGACAAAATGTTCCAAAGACACCCCCTGCACAACTCCACCGGGGAAGGTGCCAGACAGGAGTTCTCCTGGTAGTTTTTACACTACCTTGGTAGGCATCTAAAAGACACCACAAAAGTTGTTCTACCTGCTTTCTGGGCTAGAGATGGGGAACCGCTGAATTTTGGAGTCGGCTGGTGACAAAATGTTCCAAACACACCCCCTGCACAACTCCACCGGGGAAGGTGCCAGACGGGAGTTCTCCTGGTAGTTTTTACATTGCTCCGGTAGGCATCTGAAAGACACCACAAAAGTTGTTCTACCTGCTTTCTGGGCTGAGATGGGGAACCGCTGAATTTTGGAGTCGGCCGGTGACAAAATGTTCCAAACACACCCCCTGCACAACTCCACCGGGGAAGGTGCCAGACAGGAGTTCTCTTGGTAGTTTTTACACTACCTTGGTAGGCAGCTGAAAGGCACCACAAAAGTTGTTCTACCTGCTTTCTGGGCTGAGATGGGGAACCGCTGAATTTTGGAGTCGGCCGGTGACAAAATGTTCCAAACACACCCCATGCACAACTCCACCGGGGAAGGTGCCAGGCAGGAGTTCTCCTGGTAGATTTTACACTACCTTGGTAGGGAGCTGAAAGGCAGCACAAAAGTTGTTCTACCTGCTTTCTGGGCTGAGATGGGGAATCGCTGAATTTTGGAGTCGGCCGGTGACAAAATGTTCCAAACACACCCCATGCACAACTCCACCGGGGAAGGTGCCAGACAGGAGTTCTCCTGGTAGTTTTTACACTACCTTGGTAGGCATCTGAAAGGTACCACAAAAGTTGTTCTATCTGCTTTCTGGGCTGAGATGGGGAATCGCTGAATTTTGGACTCGGCCGGTGACAAAATGTTCCAAATACACCCCATGCACAACTCCACCGGGGAAAGTGCCAGACAGGAGTTCTCTTAGTAGTTTTTACACTACCTTGGTAGGCATCTAAAAGACACAACAAAAGTTGTTCTACCTGCTTTCTGGGCTGAGATGGGGAAACGCTGAATTTTGGACTCGGCTGGTGACAAAATGTTCCAAACACACCCCCTGCACAACTCCACCGGGGAAGGTGCCAGACAGGAGTTCTCCTGGTAGTTTTTACATTGCTCGGGTAGGCATCTGAAAGGCACCACAAAAGTTTTTCTACCTGCTTTCTGGGCTGAGATGGAGAATCGCTGAATTTTGGAGTCGGCCGGTGACAAAATGTTCCAAACACACCCCCTGCACAACTCCACCGGGGAAGGTGCCAGACAGGAGTTCTCCTGGTAGTTTTTACATTGCTCGGGTAGGCATCTGAAAGACACCACAAAAGTTGTTCTACCTGCTTTCTGGGCTGAGATGGGGAACCGCTGAATTTTGGACTCGGCCGGTCACAAAATGTTCCAAACACACCCCCTGCACAACTCCACCGGGGAAGGTGCCAGACAGGAGTTCTCCTGGTAGTTTTTACACTACCTTGGTAGGCATCTGAAACGCACCACAAAAGTTGTTCTACCTGCTTTCTGGGCTGAGATGGGGAATCGCTGAATTTTGGACTCGGCCGGTGACAAAATGTTCCAAACACACCCCATGCACAACTCCACCGGGGAAGGTGCCAGACAGGAGTTCTCCTGGTAGTTTTTACATTGCTCCGGTAGGCATCTGAAAGACACCACAAAAGTTGTTCTACCTGCTTTCTGGGCTGAGATGGGGAACCGCTGAATTTTGGAGTCGGCCGGTGACAAAATGTTCCAAACACACCCCATGCACAACTCCACCGGGGAAGGTGCCAGACAGGAGTTCTCCTGGTAGTTTTTACACTACCTTGGTAGGCAGCTGAAAGGCACCACAAAAGTTGTTCTACCTGCTTTCTGGGCTGAGATGGGGAACCGCTGAATTTTGGACTCGGCCGGTGACAAAATGTTCTAAACACACCCCCTGCACAACTCCACCGGGGAAGGTGCCAGACAGGAGTTCTCCTGGTAGTTTTTACACTACCTTGGTAGGCACCTGAAAGGCACCACAAAAGTTGTTCTACCTGCTTTCTGGGCTGAGATGGAGAATCGCTGAATTTTGGACTCGGCCGGTGACAAAATGTTCCAAACACACCCCCTGCACAACTCCACCGGGGAAGGTGCCAGACAGGAGTTCTCCTGGTAGTTTTTACATTGCTCGGGTAGGCATCTGAAAGACACCACAAAAGTTGTTCTACCTGCTTTCTGGGCTGAGATGGGGAACCGCTGAATTTTGGACTCGGCCGGTGACAAAATGTTCCAAACACACCCCATGCACAACTCCACCGGGGAAGGTGCCAGACAGGAGTTCTCCTGGTAGTTTTTACACTACCTTGGTAGGCATCTGAAACGCACCACAAAAGTTGTTCTACCTGCTTTCTGGGCTGAGATGGGGAATCGCTGAATTTTGGACTCGGCCGGTGACAAAATGTTCCAAACACACCCCCTGCACAACTCCACCGGGGAAGGTGCCAGACAGGAGTTCTCTTAATAGTTTTTACACTACCTTGGTAGGCATCTGAAAGGCACCACAAAAGTTGTTCTACCTGCTTTCTGGGCTGAGATGGGGAACCGCTGAATTTTTGGACTCGGCTGGTGACAAAATGTTCCAAAGACACCCCCTGCACAACTCCACCGGGGAAGGTGCCAGACAGGAGTTCTCTTAGTAGTTTTTACACTACCTTGGTAGGCATCTAAAAGACACCACAAAAGTTGTTCTACCTGCTTTCTGGGCTGAGATGGGGAACCGCTGAATTTTGGACTCGGCCGGTGACAAAATGTTCCAAACACACCCCATGCACAACTCCACCGGGGAAGGTGCCAGACAGGAGTTCTCCTGGTAGTTTTTACATTGCTCCGGTAGGCAGCTGAAAGACACCACAAAAGTTGTTCTATCTGCTTTCTGGGCTGAGATGGGGAATCGCTGAATTTTGGACTCGGCCGGTGACAAAATGTTCCAAAGACACCCCCTGCACAACTCCACCGGGGAAGGTGCCAGACAGGAGTTCTCCTGGTAGTTTTTACACTACCTTGGTAGGCATCTAAAAGACACCACAAAAGTTGTTCTACCTGCTTTCTGGGCTAGAGATGGGGAACCGCTGAATTTTGGAGTCGGCTGGTGACAAAATGTTCCAAACACACCCCCTGCACAACTCCACCGGGGAAGGTGCCAGACAGGAGTTCTCCTGGTAGATTTTACACTACCTTGGTAGGGAGCTGAAAGGCAGCACAAAAGTTGTTCTACCTGCTTTCTGGGCTGAGATGGGGAATCGCTGAATTTTGGACTCGGCCGGTGACAAAATGTTCCAAAGACACCCCCTGCACAACTCCACCGGGGAAGGTGCCAGACAGGAGTTGTCCTGGTAGTTTTTACACTACCTTGGTAGGCACCTGAAAGGCACCACAAAAGTTGTTCTACCTGCTTTCTGGGCTGAGATGGGGAATCGCTGAATTTTGGACTCGGCCGGTGACAAAATGTTCCAAACACACCCCCTGCACAACTCCACCGGGGAAGGTGCCAGACGGGAGTTCTCCTGGTAGTTTTTACATTGCTCCGGTAGGCATCTGAAAGACACCACAAAAGTTGTTCTACCTGCTTTCTGGGCTGAGATGGGGAACCGCTGAATTTTGGAGTCGGCCGGTGACAAAATGTTCCAAACACACCCCCTGCACAACTCCACCGGGGAAGGTGCCAGACAGGAGTTCTCTTGGTAGTTTTTACACTACCTTGGTAGGCAGCTGAAAGGCACCACAAAAGTTGTTCTACCTGCTTTCTGGGCTGAGATGGGGAACCGCTGAATTTTGGAGTCGGCCGGTGACAAAATGTTCCAAACACACCCCATGCACAACTCCACCGGGGAAGGTGCCAGGCAGGAGTTCTCCTGGTAGATTTTACACTACCTTGGTAGGGAGCTGAAAGGCAGCACAAAAGTTGTTCTACCTGCTTTCTGGGCTGAGATGGGGAATCGCTGAATTTTGGAGTCGGCCGGTGACAAAATGTTCCAAACACACCCCCTGCACAACTCCACCGGGGAAGGTGCCAGACAGGAGTTCTCCTGGTAGTTTTTACATTGCTCTGGTAGGCATCTGAAAGACACCACAAAAGTTGTTCTACCTGCTTTCTGGGCTGAGATGGGGAAACGCTGAATTTTGGAGTCGGCTGGTGACAAAATGTTCCAAAGACACCCCATGCACAACTCCACCGAGGAAGGTGCCAGACAAGAGTTCTCTTGAGAGTTTTTACACTACCTTGGTAGGCATCTGAAAGACACCACAAATATTGTTCTACCTGCTTTCTGGGCTGAGATGGGGAAACGTTGAATTTTGGACTCGGCCGGTGACAAAATGTTCCAAACACACCCCCTGCACAACTCCACCGGGGAAGGTGCCAGACAGGAGTTCTCTTAGTAGTTTTTACACTACCTTGGTAGGCATCTGAAAGACACCACAAAAGTTGTTCTACCTGCTTTCTGGGCTGAGATGGGGAACCGCTGAATTTTGGAGTCGCCTGGTGACAAAATGTTCCAAACACACCCCCTGCACAACTCCACCGGGGAAGGTGCCAGACAGGAGTTCTCTTGGTAGATTTTACACTACCTTGGTAGGGAGCTGAAAGGCACAAGAAAAGTTGTTCTACCTGCTTTCTGGGCTGAGATGGGGAACCGCTGAATTTTGGACTCGGCTGGTGACAAAATGTTCCAAAGACACCCCCTGCACAACTCCACCGGGGAAGGTGCCAGGAACGAATTCTGTTGGTAGTTTTTACACTCCCTTGGTAGGCATTTGAAAGGCAGCACAGAAGTTGTTCTTCCTGCTTTCTGGGCTGAGATGGGGAACAGCTGAATTTTTGGACTCGGCTGGTGACAAAATGTTCCGAACACACCCCATGCACAACTCCACCGGGGAAGGTGCCAGACAGGAGTTCTCCTGGTAGTTTTTACATTGCTCCGGTAGGCAGCTGAAAGACACCACAAAAGTTGTTCTACCTGCTTTCTGGGCTGAGATGGGGAACCGCTGAATTTTGGACTCGGCCGGTGACAAAATGTTCCAAACACACCCCATGCACAACTCCACCGGGGAAGGTGCCAGGCAGGAGTTCTCTTTGTAGTTTTTACACTACCTTGGTAGGCATCTGAAAGACACCACAAAAGTTGTTCTACCTGCTTTCTGGGCTGAGATGGGGAACCGCTGAATTTTGGAGTCGGCTGGTGACAAAATGTTCCAAACACACCCCATGCACAACTCCACCGGGGAAGGTGCCAGACAGGACTTCTCCTGGTAGTTTTTACATTGCTCCGGTAGGCAGCTGAAAGACACCACAAAAGTTGTTCTACCTGCTTTCTGGGCTGAGATGAGGAACCGCTGAATTTTGGACTCGGCCGGTGACAAAATGTTCCAAACACACCCCATGCACAACTCCACCGGGGAAGGTGCCAGACAGGAGTTCTCTTGGTAGTTTTTACACTACCTTGGTAGGCAGCTGAAAGGCACCACAAAAGTTGTTCTACCTGCTTTCTGGGCTGAGATGGGGAACCGCTGAATTTTGGAGTCGGCCGGTGACAAAATGTTCCAAACACACCCCATGCACAACTCCACCGGGGAAGGTGCCAGGCAGGAGTTCTCCTGGTAGATTTTACACTACCTTGGTAGGGAGCTGAAAGGCAGCACAAAAGTTGTTCTACCTGCTTTCTGGGCTGAGATGGGGAATCGCTGAATTTTGGAGTCGGCCGGTGACAAAATGTTCCAAACACACCCCATGCACAACTCCACCGGGGAAGGTGCCAGACAGGAGTTCTCTTGGTAGTTTTTACACTACCTTGGTAGGCATCTGAAAGGTACCACAAAAGTTGTTCTATCTGCTTTCTGGGCTGAGATGGGGAATCGCTGAATTTTGGACTCGGCCGGTGACAAAATGTTCCAAATACACCCCATGCACAACTCCACCGGGGAAAGTGCCAGACAGGAGTTCTCTTAGTAGTTTTTACACTACCTTGGTAGGCATCTAAAAGACACAACAAAAGTTGTTCTACCTGCTTTCTGGGCTGAGATGGGGAAACGCTGAATTTTGGACTCGGCTGGTGACAAAATGTTCCAAACACACCCCCTGCACAACTCCACCGGGGAAGGTGCCAGACAGGAGTTCTCCTGGTAGTTTTTACATTGCTCGGGTAGGCATCTGAAAGACACCACAAAAGTTGTTCTACCTGCTTTCTGGGCTGAGATGGGGAACAGCTGAATTTTGGACTCGGCTGGTGACAAAATGTTCCAAACACACCCCCTGCACAACTCCACCGGGGAAGGTGCCAGGCAGGAGTTCTCTTAGTAGTTTTTACACTACCTTGGTAGGCATCTAAAAGACACAACAAAAGTTGTTCTACCTGCTTTCTGGGCTGAGATGGGGAAACGCTGAATTTTGGACTCGGCTGGTGACAAAATGTTCCAAACACACCCCCTGCACAACTCCACCGGGGAAGGTGCCAGACAGGAGTTGTCCTGGTAGTTTTTACACTACCTTGGTAGGCAGCTGAAAGGCACCACAAAAGTTGTTCTACCTGCTTTCTGGGCTGAGATGGGGAACCGCTGAATTTTGGACTCGGCCGGTGACAAAATGTTCCAAACACACCCCCTGCACAACTCCACCGGGGAAGGTGCCAGGCAGGAGTTCTCTTGGTAATTTTTACACTACCTTGGTAGGCATTTGAAAGACACCACAAAAGTTGTTCTACCTGCTTTCTGGGCTGAGATGGGGAACCGCTGAATTTTTGGACTCGGCTGGTGACAAAATATTCCGAACACACCCCATGCACAACTCCACCGGGGAAGGTGCCAGACAGGAGTTCTCCTGTAGTTTTTACATTGCTCCGGTAGGCATCTGAAAGACACCACAAAAGTTGTTCTACCTGCTTTCTGGGCTGAGATGGGGAACCGCTGAATTTTGGAGTCGGCCGGTGACAAAATGTTCCAAACACACCCCATGCACAACTCCACCGGGGAAGGTGCCAGACAGGAGTTCTCTTAATAGTTTTTACACTACCTTGGTAGGCAGCTGAAAGGCACCACAAAAGTTGTTCTACCTGCTTTCTGGGCTGAGATGGGGAAACGCTGAATTTTGGACTCGGCCGGTGACAAAATGTTCCGAACACACCCCATGCACAACTCCACTAGCGAAGGTGCCAGGGACGAGCTCTGTTGGTAGTTTTTACATTGCTCGGGTAGGCATCTGAAAGACACCACAAAAGTTGTTCTACCTGCTTTCTGGGCTGAGATGGGGAACCGCTGAATTTTGGACTCGGCTGGTGACAAAATGTTCCGAACACACCCCATGCACAACTCCACCGGGGAAGGTGCCAGACAGGAGTTCTCCTGGTAGTTTTTACATTGCTCCGGTAGGCATCTGAAAGACACCACAAAAGTTGTTCTACCTGCTTTCTGGGCTGAGATGGGGAATCGCTGAATTTTGGACTCGGCCGGTGACAAAATGTTCCAAAGACACCCCATGCACAACTCCACCGGGGAATGTGCCAGACAAGCGTTCTCTTGATAGTTTTTACACTACCTTGGTAGGCATCTGAAAGACACCACAAATGTTGTTCTACCTGCTTTCTGGGCTGAGATGGGGAACCGCTGAATTTTGGAGTCGGGCGGTGACAAAATGTTCCAAACACACCCCATGCACAACTCCACTAGCGAAGGTGCCAGGGACGAGGTCTGTTGGTAGTTTTTACATTGCTCCGGTAGGCATCAAAAGGACACCACAAAAGTTGTTCTACCTGCTTTCTGGGCTGAGATGGGGAACCGCTGAATTTTGGACTCGGCCGGTGACAAAATGTTCCAAACACACCCCCTGCACAACTCCACCGGGGAAGGTGCCAGACAGGAGTTCTCTTGGTAGTTTTTACACTACCTTGGTAGGCATTTGAAAGGCACCACAAAAGTTGTTCTACCTGCTTTCTGGGCTGAGATGGGGAACCGCTGAATTTTGGACTCGGCCGGTGACAAAATGTTCCAAACACACCCCCTGCACAACTCCACCGGGGAAGGTGCCAGGCAGGAGTTCTCTTGGTAGTTTTTACACTACCTTGGTAGGCAGCTGAAAGGCACCACAAAAGTTGTTCTACCTGCTTTCTGGGCTGAGATGGGGAACCGCTGAATTTTTGGACTCGGCTGGTGACAAAATATTCCGAACACACCCCATGCACAACTCCACCGGGGAAGGTGCCAGACAGGAGTTCTCCTGTAGTTTTTACATTGCTCCGGTAGGCATCTGAAAGACACCACAAAAGTTGTTCTACCTGCTTTCTGGGCTGAGATGGGGAAACGCTGAATTTTGGAGTCGGCCGGTGACAAAATGTTCCAAAGACACCCCATGCACAACTCCACCGGGGAAGGTGCCAGACAGGAGTTCTCTTAATAGTTTTTACACTACCTTGGAAGGCAGCTGAAAGGCACCACAAAAGCTGTTCTACCTGCTTTCTGGGCTGAGATGGGGAACCGCTGAATTTTGGAGTCGGCCGGTGACAAAATGTTCCGAACACACCCCATGCACAACTCCACTAGCGAAGGTGCCAGGGACGAGGTCTGTTGGTAGTTTTTACATTGCTCCGGTAGGCATCAAAAGGACACCACAAAAGTTGTTCTACCTGCTTTCTGGGCTGAGATGGAGAATCGCTGAATTTTGGACTCGGCCGGTGACAAAATGTTCCAAACACACCCCCTGCACAACTCCACCGGGGAAGGTGCCAGACAGGAGTTCTCCTGGTAGTTTTTACATTGCTCGGGTAGGCATCTGAAAGACACCACAAAAGTTGTTCTACCTGCTTTCTGGGCTGAGATGGGGAACCGCTGAATTTTGGACTCGGCCGGTGACAAAATGTTCCAAACACACCCCATGCACAACTCCACCGGGGAAGGTGCCAGACAGGAGTTCTCCTGGTAGTTTTTACACTACCTTGGTAGGCATCTGAAACGCACCACAAAAGTTGTTCTACCTGCTTTCTGGGCTGAGATGGGGAATCGCTGAATTTTGGACTCGGCCGGTGACAAAATGTTCCAAACACACCCCCTGCACAACTCCACCGGGGAAGGTGCCAGACAGGAGTTCTCCTGGTAGTTTTTACATTGCTCCGGTAGGCATCTGAAAGACACCACAAAAGTTGTTCTACCTGCTTTCTGGGCTGAAATGGGGAAACGCTGAATTTTGGACTCGGCCGGTGACAAAATGTTCCAAACACACCCCCTGCAAAACTCCACCGGGGAAGGTGCCAGACAAGCGTTCTCTTGATAGTTTTTACACTACCTTGGTAGGCATCTAAAAGACACCACAAAAGATGTTCTTCCTGCTTTCTGGGCTGAGATGGGGAACCGCTGAATTTTGGACTCGGCCGGTGACAAAATGTTCCAAACACACCCCCTGCACAACTCCACCGGGGAAGGTGCCAGGCAGGAGTTCTCTTGGTAGTTTTTACACTACCTTGGTAGGCATCTGAAAGACACCACAAAAGTTGTTCTACCTGCTTTCTGGGCTGAGATGGGGAACCGCTGAATTTTTGGACTCGGCTGGTGACAAAATATTCCGAACACACCCCATGCACAACTCCACCGGGGAAGGTGCCAGACAGGAGTTCTCCTGTAGTTTTTACATTGCTCCGGTAGGCATCTGAAAGACACCACAAAAGTTGTTCTACCTGCTTTCTGGGCTGAGATGGGGAAACGCTGAATTTTGGACTCGGCCGGTGACAAAATGTTCCAAACACACCCCATGCACAACTCCACCGGGGAAGGTGCCAGACAGGAGTTCTCTTAATAGTTTTTACACTACCTTGGTAGGCAGCTGAAAGGCACCACAAAAGTTGTTCTACCTGCTTTCTGGGCTGAGATGGGGAACCGCTGAATTTTGGAGTCGGCCGGTGACAAAATGTTCCGAACACACCCCATGCACAACTCCACTAGCGAAGGTGCCAGGGACGAGCTCTGTTGGTAGTTTTTACATTGCTCCGGTAGGCATTCAAAAGGACACCACAAAAGTTGTTCTACCTGCTTTCTGGGCTGAGATGGGGAATCGCTGAATTTTGGACTCGGCTGGTGACAAAATGTTCCAAACACACCCCATGCACAACTCCACCGGGGAAGGTGCCAGGCAGGAGTTCTCTTGGTAGTTTTTACACTACCTTGGTAGGCAT